>NC_137118.1:48259863-48284863 GCF_949357685.1 Gobio gobio | reverse complement strand
TGATTGACAGCTCACCAAGCCTGTAAGGCACTTCCTCTATATGATGCATCCCAGAAGAGTCTCTGATTGAAGGAGAGAGACGAGGGTTGAACCATTGCACGTGGGAGAAGCCATTCTAGCAGGGGGAGTTTGCCAGACACGGAATAGAATCGATATTTCATTGAAAATGGACATGATTGATCACGCCAACTCAAAACTCTCTTGCAAACAACGGAGGATTTTTAGTTTTTTCCCTATTTTTTCGTTGTTTTGGATTAAAAAGTGGGATGCATTTTGAAGAGTGGACTCTTACACAGAGATGTATGCGGGTGTTTATTGGATTCGTCCGATCTGATCTGAACGACAGGAGATGAAAGATGAGTAACGCTGAAATTATGCTAATGTTTACATGGACGGTCCTTTAGCGTTTCATTTAACCCTTTCCTCTCTGGTGTATTTATTGCAAAAACAAGTTCAGAACATGAATCTTGAGTGTTTTAGCTTTCAAATGATGCATAGTTTGTGATAGTTGATTGAATATTTTGTATAAAACAAAAGTAAATAAAAGTACACACCCCCCCACTTCCGTCAACCCCCCCGCCCACGAACCGGTGCGGGTTAAGAAGTTAACTTCATGTCTAGACGATATCTGCCCTCTTTCTTTTAGGCCAGCACGAGCTGCTCCCTCTAACCCTTGGTTATCTGATGTTATTCGTGAACATCGGACGACACTCAGGGCAGCAGAGAGGAAATGGCATAAATCAAATCACCCATCTGATCTAGCTAAGTATCAGTCCTTGCTCTCATCCTTCTCAGATGAAGTACACGCAGCTAAATATTCTTATTTCCAAAACAAAATCAGCAGCACCTCAAACTCTCGCACACTATTCAGAACATTCAACTCTCTGCTCTGTCCTCCTCCACCACCTCCCTATCTCCAGACGACTTTGCACAATTCTTCACAAACAAAACAACAACTATCAGCAATCAGTTCTCACCCCCACACACTGTGGATTCTAGATCAGCCACTTCCACGACCGAACATACTCTCTCCTCATTTTCCACACTCACTGAGGCCGAAGTATCTAAACTTCTCCTCTCCAGCCATCCTACCACCTGTCCTCTCGATCCCATTCCCTCACACCTCCTTCAAGCCATCTCTCCTACTCTCCTTCCTGCACTCACACACATCATCAACACATCTCTCCTACACTCCTACCAGCACTCACACACATCATCAACACATCTCTCCTACACTCCTACCAGCACTCACACACATCATCAACACATCTCTCCTGCACTGGCACCTTCCCTACCACTTTCAAGCAGGCTCGGGTAACTCCACTGCTTAAGAAACCCACTTTAAACGCATCACTCATAGATAACTACAGACCTGTCTCTCTCCTGCCATTCATAGCAAAAACTCTTGAACGAGTTGTTTTCAACCAGGTTTCATCCTTCCTCTCACAGAATAACCAGCTGGACTCGAACCAATCCGGTTTCAAAAGGGGCCACTCCATAGAGACTGCACTACTGTCGGTCACCGAAGCCCTGCGGATAGCTAAAGCTGAGTCCAAATCATCAGTCCTTGTCCTCCTTGATCTATCTGCTGCCTTTGACACGGTAAATCATCAAATCCTTCTGTCCATCCTCTTATCACTGGGCATCACAGGGACTCCGCTCCATTGGTTTGAATCTTATCTCACAGGTAAGTCCTTCAAGGTTGCCTGGAGAGGAGAGGAATCCCAAGCACATCAACTGACCACGGGGGTTCCTCAGGGCTCAGTGCTTGGACCTCTCCTTTTCTCCATTTACACTACTTCATTAGGTCCCATCATACAGGCACATGGCTTCTCATATCACTGCTATGCGGATGACACTCAGCTCTACCTTTCATTCCAACCAGACGACCCCACAGTAGCTGCACGAATCTCCGGCTGTCTGGCTGACATCTCTGCATGGATGAGTAAAAATCACCTACAGCTCAACCTGGCAAAGACTGAGTTCCTCATCTTTCCCACCAGTCCCACTATGCAACATGACTTCACCATCCAGCTAGGTGCATCCCTGATCTCCCCTTCAAAATCAGTCAGAAATCTTGGAGTTACATTTGATGACCAGTTGTCCTTCAGAGACCACATTGCTAAGACAGCTCGCTCTTGCAGGTTTGCGCTCTACAACATCAGGAAGATCAGACCGTTCCTAACAGAGCACGCAACACAGCTTCTTGTCCAGGCCCTGGTTATTTCTAGACTTGACTACTGCAATGCGCTTCTGGCTGGACTCCCCTCTTGTGCGATCCAAACACTTCGAATGATCCAGAATGCAGCGGCACGTCTGGTCTTCAACGAGCCCAAGAGGACCCACGTCACACCACTCTTCATCTCTCTGCACTGGCTCCACTCGCTGCTCGCATCAAGTTTAAGTCGCTGACGCTTGCCTACAGATCCACCACGCACTCAGCTCCTGCATACTTTGACTCGATTCTACGTCGCCACACCCCCACCAGAAGCCTTCGTTCAGCTAAGGAGCGAAGGCTTGTGGTACCATCACAGAGAGGCAAAAAATCCCTTTCCAGAACATTTTCATTCAACGTTCCCAGCTGGTGGAACGATCTGCCCACCGCCATCCGAAATGCGGATTCACTGACAACATTCAAAAGTCAACTAAAAACTCATCTCTTCCGTGAGCACTTAACCTCCTAAAAAAAAAAAAAAAAAAAAACCTTTCCTTTCCTCTTTTCCTCCTCTTTCCCGCCCTACTCTAGCCTGTGCTACACTGAGAAATGTACACGGACTAAGTATTTCAGGCACTTGTTGCGCTCACTCGACTCTTCACGACCAATCGCTTATTGTTCCCCCAAGTTGTAAGTCGCTTTGGATAAAAGCGTCTGCTTAATGTATAAATGGATAAATGGATAGATCACAGAGAGAAGAGAAGAGAAGAGAAGAAGAGACAGATCAGAGTCTAGATCACAGAGAGAAGAGAAGAAGAGACAGATCAGAGTCTAGATCACAGAGAGAGAGAAGAGAAGAAGAGACAGATCAGAGTCTAGATCACAGAGAGAAGAGAAGAGAAGAAGAGACAGATCAGAGTCTAGATCACAGAGAGAGAGAAGAGAAGAAGAGACAGATCAGAGTCTAGATCACAGAGAGAGAGAAGAGAAGAAGAGACAGATCAGAGTCTAGATCACAGAGAGAGAGAAGAGAAGAAGAGACAGATCAGAGTCTAGATCACAGAGAGAGAGAAGAGAAGAAGAGACAGATCAGAGTCTAGATCACAGAGAGAGAGAAGAGAAGAAGAGACAGATCAGAGTCTAGATCACAGAGAGAGAGAAGAGAAGAAGAGACAGATCAGAGTCTAGATCACAGAGAGAGAGAAGATGTAGAGATGATGATGATGCTGCTGATGTAGGGGCGGGGCTTGTGCACTGGATGATTTATCCACACTTTAAGGGGGGGGGGGGTTATAATGTTATTTCCTGCTATTTCCTATTAAGGGAACAGTGGATGCAGTTTGTGTTTCTGGAGTTCTGCAAGTGTGTGTGTTTGTTCCTGGTCATGAGTGAGTGAGTGAGTGAGTGTGTGTGTGTGTGTGTGTGTGTGTGTCTTTAGCTCCGCCCACTGAACCGCCTCCACGAGCTCGGCTGTGTTCAGAAAGAATCGGTTCAGTGTTTCTGTCTTTTATAAATGTGATAAACTAAAGACTCTTGTGAGATATGAAGGATCAACACTACTCTAGAGATACTCAAGACTAACACCAGACTGGCAGAAACTGTGTGTGTGTGTGTGTGTGTGTGTGTGTGTGTGTGTGTGTGTGTGTGTGTGTGTGTGTGTGTGTGTGTGTGTGTGTGTGTTAGCGGTGTAACGGTACACGTATTCGTACCATTTTATCACGAAATTCACACGATAAATGTGGTTTTGACACTCTTTAGTGTGGAGTGACTGATCACTGTAGCCTATAGACGCTTCAGTATATGCATGAACACGATCAATCATCTCTTCCTAAAGAAGAAACATGAATGAACATCTGAAGGTACATTACAGCTTACTGTCATGTGTATATGTGGTGTAATCGCTAAATCAGTGTTTCAACGGCGGAAAGACGTCATTATCACGGCTGTAAACTAGCTAAACAATGTCATGTAGCATCACATTTACCTCAGGCAGAATTTATTCACTAGAGAAATCAACTCTTTCACTAAATATCTGCTCTATATTAGCCGTTATATTCATTATATTAGCCGTTATATTCATTATATTAGCCGTTATATTCATTATATTAGCCGTTATATTCATTATATTAGCCGTTATATTCATTATATTAGCCGTTATAGCCGTTATATTCATTATATTAGCCGTTATATTCATTATATTAGCTGTTATATTCAGTATATTAGCCGTTATATTCATTATATTAGCCGTTATATTCACTATATTAGCTGTTATATTCATTATATTAGCTGTTATATTCAGTATATTAGCCGTTATATTCATTATATTAGCCGTTATATTCATTATATTAGCTGTTATATTCATTATATTAGCTGTTATATTCAGTATATTAGCCGTTATATTCAGTATATTAGCCGTTATATTCATTATATTAGCTGTTATATTCACTATATTAGCTGTTATATTCATTATATTAGCTGTTATATTCATTATATTAGCCGTTATATTCATTATATTAGCTGTTATATTCATTATATCAGCCGTTATATTCATTATATTAGCCGTTATATTCATTATATTCTACTGAACCTCTTCATTATTTCATGCATGTTTAAATAAGTAAATCACAGCCACTGTGTATAAATGATTATATTTCAACAGCGAATTGGAGAAAAAACTATTTTATAATTAGATTTAGAAGTTATTGAGAAAACGGCCTCATGTGAAGTTAACATGTTTGTGTACTGTGTGTTGATTATTAGACCTGAAATTAAATAGCAGCTGAATTACGGCTAATAGTTTGGGTTCTGTTGTTAATCTTTAACATTAATGTGCAAGTAAGGGCTCCCTATATAGTTTACACAGGGTTCGTACACATCTCTACCAATACATTTCCATGACTTTTAAGAAAATATTCAGGACCTAATCTTCCATGAACGTCTGCGGTCACATGTAAAATAAGATGTCAGCCTATCTTAACTAATTAACGTAAATCTATATGGTTTAAAACCCCATAAACGCTGACACACCAGTCAAACGGTTCGATTAAACCAGGGGCGTAGGAACGACTTTGACTTTCATGTGATAATGTAACGGGAAAACAACATTCTGCTTAAATTGAAATGTGCAGTAAGTGCTCATTTATTTCACCCCCGTTTCCTTTAAAAAATCTATTTTGCACTAGGTACACAAAATACTTCCTCTCAGCGTCTTTTGGACAAAAAATTCCTTATTGGAACCCATTAAAACTGCAATTTTTAATCCCATTGCCATTTAACTATAAAATGATGCAATCTTTGTTAATATGCTTTTATTCTGTTGGCAGAAAATAGGCTAAAACAAACTTGCCCTCCAATAGAATAGATATAGACAAAACAGCATATTAATATCCTAATAGAGATTGAACAGGCTACTCCAAACTGCCATTATTCTGGTTAAAATGTGTTTTTTTTACAAATTAAAAATGTATGCATATAACATTTTATATATTAATGTTTATATATTAATGAGACTAATAATAATTATTATATTCGATAAATGCAAATATTTAACAAAATTTGAAATATTACTATTACAATAACATTTTCATTATTTAAAATAAGAGTTAATAGAGTATTTAAGAATAAATAAACAATATAATAATATTAATAATAATAACATTAAATAACCGAAAACTGCTGGGTTACCTGTTAATATGCAGACAGCATATGACTAAAAATCATTAGAAAGGTCTAAGGATTTAATGTAAAAAATAAATGAAATTCTGTGCTTTTTATCTGTGATATCAATTTCATGAAGCTTCGAAGCGTTATGAATCAATGAGCCGAATGATGATTCGGATCGCGTGTCAAACCGCCAAACTGCTGAAATTTGGCGATTCAAACTGCTGAATCGACTCACTGATTCATAACGCTCCAAACTGCTGAATCGACTCACTGATTCATAACGCTCCAAACTGCTGAATCGACTCACTGATTCATAACGCTCTGAACTGCTGAATCGACTCACTGATTCATAACGCTCTGAACTGCTGAATCGACTCACTGATTCATAACGCTCCAAACTGCTGAATCGACTCACTGATTCATAACGCTCTGAACTGCTGAATCGACTCACTGATTCATAACGCTCCAAACTGCTGAATCGACTCACTGATTCATAACGCTCTGAACCGCTGAATCGACTCACTGATTCATAACGCTCCAAACTGCTGAATCGACTCACTGATTCATAACGCTCTGAACTGCTGAATCGACTCACTGATTCATAACGCTCCAAACTGCTGAATCGACTCACTGATTCATAACGCTCTGAACCGCTGAATCGACTCACTGATTCATAACGCTCCAAACTGCTGAATCGACTCACTGATTCATAACGCTCTGAACCGCTGATTCAACTCACTGATTCATAACGCTCTGAACCGCTGATTCGACTCACTGATTCATAACGCTCTGAACCGCTGATTCGACTCACTGATTCATAACGCTCTGAACCGCTGATTCGACTCACTGATTCATAACGCTCTGAACCGCTGATTCGACTCACTGATTCATAACGCTCTGAACCGCTGAATCGACTCACTGATTCATAACGCTCTGAACCGCTGAATCGACTCACTGATTCATAACGCTTCGAAGCTTCATGATGCCGTGTTTTGAAATCGTCATCACTATATAAGTCGTTATTTAGGGTTTTTTTGCGCACAGAAACTATTCTTGTCTTCATAAAGTTATTGTAGAGCCGCTGTAGTGAGATGGACTTTGTAACTTTAGTCTTTAGTGTCTTTTAAGGGTCTTGAGAGTGTAAAGTTGAGCCAATGGAGGCCTTTCAGAGCATCAGATTTACACTAAAATATCTTCATTTGTGTCTGAAGATGAACGGAGGTCTGACGGGTGTCCAACCACATGAGGCTCAGTCATTAATGACACAATTTACATTTTTGGGTGAACTAACCCTTTAAGGCTGATGAAAAAAAATCGGTATCGGCACTAAAAAATCCATATCGGTCGACCCCCCCCCCCGGTTCCGACGCCAATGGATGAAACCCTGACCGTGAGTGTCGGATGGCATCGGGCCCTCAGTGAAGGCGCTGGAGTCGTCCTTGAGCGCCCCCTCCTGGCCGGATCCGGCCGCTGCTTCAGCGCTGCGAGACACCTGCTGTAGCGTCTCACTGACCAGCTGACGGGTCTGCTCGCTCACCACCGCCGCCTGGAAGGCCATGGGCTTGGGCTTGATCAGGACCTGCACACACACACACACACACACAGTGTCAGAGACCAGCCGGAGTCAGTCATGTGACGCGTGCAGTGTTTCCCACACATAGAGACAGAGCGTATTTAGGCCACGCCCACACCGGGGGGGAAACAATCCAACGCTCTCCATTGACTTTGCATTGCGTGAAGCGGCATCCTTTCCATTTCGGACTTAACAAAAAACAGAACAATGTCTAAAAGCTGATTTGTGACACAGTGTACAGCAAACAAGCTAAACAACACAGAAATACGTTTTTATAAGCTGTTGACCCAAAAAAACGAGACTTTAAGGAGACAAAAGTGGATAAAGGCAGTAAATCGTGACGCTTCAGCAGAAGAATGGGGACATTTTGGGATCCTGACACTCAGTGTGTGTGTGTGTGCAGTAAATATGTTGTCACTGTTAAAGGGTTAGTTCACCCAAAACTGTAAATTGTGTCATTAATGACTGAGCCTCATGTGGTTGGACACCCGTCAGACCTCCGTTCATCTTCAGACACAAATGAAGATATTTTAGTGTAAATCTGATGCTCTGAAAGGCCTCCATTGGCTCAACTTTACACTCTCAAGACCCTTAAAAGACACTAAAGACTAAAGTTACAAAGTCCATCTCACTACAGCGGCTCTACAATAACTTTATGAAGACGAGAATAGTTTCTGTGTGCAAAAAAACCCTAAATAACGACTTATATAGTGATGACGATTTCAAAACACAGCATCATGAAGCTTCGAAGCGTTATGACTCAGTGAGTCGATTCAGCGGTTCAGAGCGTTATGAATCAGTGAGTCGATTCAGCGGTTTGAATTGCCAAATTTCAGCAGTTTGGCGGTTTGACACGCGATCCAAATCATCATTCGACTCACTGACTCATAACGCTCTGAATCGCTGAATCGACTCACTGATTCATTATGCTCTGAACCGCTGAATCGACTCACTGACTCATAACGCTCTGAATCGCTGAATCGACTCACTGATTCATAATGCTCTGAACCGCTGAATCGACTCACTGACTCATAACGCTCTGAACCGCTGAATCGACTCACTGATTCATAACGCTTCGAAGCTTCATGATGCTGTGTTTTGAAATCGTCATCACTATATAAGTCGTTATTTAGGGTTTTTTTGCACACAGAAACTATTCTCGTCTTCATAAAGTTATTGTAGAGCCGCTGTAGTGAGATGGACTTTGTAACTTTAGTCTTTAGTGTCTTTTAAGGGTCTTGAGAGTGTAAAGTTGAGCCAATGGAGGCCTTTCAGAGCATCAGATTTACACTAAAATATCTTCATTTGTGTCTGAAGATGAACGGAGGTCTGACGGGTGTCCAACCACATGAGGGTCAGTCATTAATGACACAATTTACATTTTTGGGTGAATTAACCCTTTAAGTCAAATATCCAAATGTCAGTTTTATATATGATATTTACTGTCTCTGATTACGTTCCCCTGAAGTGTGTGTAGTTCTCAGTGTAATATAACGTGTCTCAATGGCCTGAATCCACTTTTTTGTCCTTAAACGCTCGTTTTTTGGGTCAACAGCTTATAAAAACGTCTGTGTTTTTGGTTGTGGGTTTTGTTTAGCTTGTTTGCTGTATACTTTGTCTCATATCAGCTTTTAGACATTGTTCTGTTTTTTGTTATAAGTCTGAAATGACAATGAGCCGCTGCACGCAACGCAAAGTCAATGGAGGGCGTTGGATTGTTCCCCCAGTGGGCGTGGCCTTCAGATTATGACGCGTGTCGCTCTGTCTCTATACACTAATTCGTGGCGGTGCGCCACAGAATCAACATCGGCCGCCATGTATTGCGTGTCGTTATTCTTTTTTTTTTTTTACCCTATTTAAACATGAATGTCCTTTTCCCTGCTCTCCCTCCGTCTCTCTGTCACTCACGCACGTCTCTCGCTCTCACATTGCCAAACCTGCTTTTGATATGAAACAAAGTCTAAGCTTTAAGCTTTTTTTAAAAAAGTTTTAATGCGAAATTCAATCAATAAATAGCGCTAATGTGGCATAAGAGTTAAAGCAACATGCTCTCATCTCACGTGGTTCACGGAGCTCTCTCTCAATAGCTACAAACAAACCAGCGCTGTCAATACATTTGAATGGCTTATGCCTGGCTCACACTACAGGAGTTTTAAAATCCTGTCCGATTGTAAGATCTGGTTGCAGCACACACTTCAGGAGAATCTTTGCAGATTTTCTTCCCTCAAATCTTAAACATGCTCACACTACAAGATTTGAAATTCGTGAAGCATCACACACTACAAAATGTTATTAAGATTATCGTGCCAGAGGAAGCGCGTCACGTGATCTACGCAGCAGATCGGAATCGGGGAAAATGGATACTGTAAACCGAAAACTTGCTCTATCAATAATGATCGCTTGTTGTGAAAAAAAAACAAAAGTGTAAGAATAAACGAGTGTGGATGAGAAAATGGTTGGGGAGACGGGATTAACATGTCAGTTCTTCAGCGAGAAATGGAGGTCAAATTTACCTTATATTACTATCATAAGCCCTAGTATTCGCACGGGATTAGTATTATCTGGGGACTCGTGTGATTTAGAAATTACTCCCCACATCTGAGTTTTGCGCGGCGCATTCGCACGGGATAAGCAAAGCCTGTGATTTTACTCGAATTTACTGACTTATCTCCCGGATATGATGTCAAGACTTAATGTTTTTTTCGTTATAGATATAGCTGTATGAAATTATAAACAGTCGTATCAATATCATTTTGATTGTTTTATAGTAATAAAAATAATAATTTAGTTAAGTTAGAGAACAGACGCTACAATTAAAAACTGAACTGAGCAATATAATATATACGGCGGAAGATTCAGTTTCAAACCTAAATGTAAAAGCGCCCATTTAAGCGAGTTTGTCTTTGTCATTTTCTGTTTTTGTGTTTTTCATTAAGAATATTAAACACACCATTCAAGCAATTTACTCCCAAATTGATGCTCATTCTAAAGTGAAAGTATAATCCGCGCGGCAGCACAGAATTCATAACGGTGCGCATTTTATGCAGCCTAGTGCCATTCTTCGTTAAAGATAAAGATAAAAATGCACACAGGAAACAAAAACCTTGCAAAAATGATATACGATCCGCCTAAACCCGGCCAAATCACAGAGATGCCGATTCGCACGGGACTAATATTATCACAGGGCCTCGTGTTTGGCGAAATATATATATTTACTTTACATATTACAGACATGGCCGATTCGGACGGGATTAAGATCACAGACATTCTCTGCAATTAATACAAATCACCAGATGTCCCCAGATAATAGCCTACTAAACCCGTGCGAATAGGGCTATAGTGTGCTAGAATGTTGACCGTTATAATATTGCCTGCCTAGTTCAAAAGCGACAGTGTCACCTTTTACAGTGTAGATTTGTGCTGTAATATGAAAATACAATTGGTGCTAGTATAGTAGGCTATGTATTATGAAATGTGTCTACTTATAAGAAACAATGGTTTGCAGCTTTCTCTCTCTCACACACAGCGCGCGCACATAGACACACACAGCGCGCGCGCACATACATAGTCGTAGACTTGTTTCCTATTGGCTATTGTGACAGTACTGACGTTATTACAATCTTGCTCATCCCGATAAATATCAAACATGTTTGATATGATCGGGGCGAGCCCGATTTGTGTGAGAGCAGATCGGGAGGGGCAAGATTTTATCTGTGAACGTCTCACATTACCAGATAATCTGCGCCGAACATCGGAACCGATCGAGGTCGTGGACAAGATTTTTTCTCAGAATCTCGGGAGGGGAAAATCGGCCATAAATCGGCCTAAAACTCCTGTAGTGTGAGCCAGGCATTAAGCTGATAGAGGACAACAAGTTTTTAGTCAACAGTACAGCATAGTGTGCATTGATTATTACGTCAACCATAATTTAGTATAATTTTATAATGGAGAGTGATGGAGATGCAACATTGTTAACATTAATGTTAATATTTTTCTTGTATTTAGCCCTCAGGTATTGCTTATTAATTGCTCACACTCATACTCATTGGTGGTCAAATGTGACCATACACCTTAACTATTTTTCAATTAAATAAATGTTCTATAGTTTAATAATATTTATTGAAAATTTTGAGGAGATCTTTTGGTACTAAATAGGCCTACTTGTGCAATAAGTATGGTCCATTAATGACCATTTAATTAATTCAAATATTTTTCATATTTATATTACAATTAGTGTAATTAAGGTTAAAATAGAGAATTCCAATGCAAAGAGGCAAATTAGAGTCATTTTGTGGCTGGAAAAATAATAATTTTCATTTGTAATGCCATTACCCACTGGTGCCTGTATGGCTCTTTAATCAATATACATGTATCTAGTCTAGTTGCTCAAAAAAGTATTGCAGATCATAACTGCTTATTTTTAGGTTTTGCATCTGAATACATATTTAGACATGATCAAACACTAGATTTCTTTAAATGTGCAATTTTAAAATGTTAACTTATATCTTAATATTTTTAATGATTCTTATATAAGCACACACAAGTGAATATTAATGAATGCGAGCACATATAATTTAACCCAAGAAAAGTTTAAAATAGTGCTAAAAAAGCCAAACTTATTTTTCCTTATATGTATTAGTGTTAGATCGATATATCGGGGCCGATATTTGTGATTTTTACGTGTATTGGCCGATATAAGGCTGCTGCGTTGGCCGATATTTGTGATTTTTACGTGTATCGGCCGATATAAGGCTGCTGCGTTGGCCGATATTTGTGATTTTTACGTGTATCGGCCGATATAAGGCTGCTGCGTTGGCCGATATTTGTGATTTTTACGTGTATCGGCTGATATAAGGCTGCTGCGTTGGCCGATATTTGTGATTTTTACGTGTATTGGCCGATATAAGGCTGCTGCGTTGGCCGATATTTGTGATTTTTATGTGTATCGGCCGATATAAGGCTGCTGCGTTGGCCGATATTTGTGATTTTTACGTGTATTGGCCGATATAAGGCTGCTGTGTTGGCCGATATTTGTGATTTTTACGTGTATTGGCCGATATAAGGCTGCTGCGTTCGCCGATATTTGTGATTTTTACGTGTATTGGCCGATATAAGGCTGCTGCGTTCGCCGATATTTGTGATTTTTACATGTATTGGCCGATATAAGGCTGCTGCGTTGGCCGATATTTGTGATTTTTACGTGTATTGGCCGATATAAGGCTGCTGCGTTGGCCGATATTTGTGATTTTTACGTGTATTGGCCGATATAAGGCTGCTGCGTTGGCCGATATTTGCGATTTTTATGTGTATCGGCCGATATAAGGCTGCTGCGTTCGCTGATATTTGTGATTTTTATGTGTATCGGCCGATATAAGGCTGCTGCGTTCGCCGATATTTTTTCCCCTGCATTATTTCCAGACAGGCGTCCACAGGGCAGCTCTCACGTCTTCAAACTCTCTCGCTCTCCCTCGCGCATATTAATCAAAATCAATTGAGAATTGACGATGGTAAAAGGTGGAAAGACTGAAGTTTCACGTGGAGCATTGGGAGATTTTTTCCTGAATTACCGCTGGTGTTGCTCCACAAGAGATTCAGTGAAGTGCACCTACACTCTAAACAATGCTGGGTTAAAAATAACCCAAGTTGGGTTGAAAATGGACTAACCCATCAATTGGGTTGTTTTAAGCAAACATTTAACCCAACCGCTGGGTCAAAACAACCCAATTGCTGGGTTAGTCCATATTCAACCCAACTTGGGTTATTTTTAACCCAGCATTTTTTAGAGTGTAACCATTAAATGACTAGGTTGTAAATAGTTTTAAATGAAGTATAGTACAGTCAGTGTGCACTTTTTTATGCTGCTTGCTTGTTGATACTGTGTGGAATAGTGTAATTATTTTATTTATGCTTAAATATTTATTTTCAGAATTTATTTTCACCACTGAACTTTTTTTTTCTTGTTCTACCTCACCTGTTTTTACTATTTGTTAAATATAGTTTTTTTTAGTTCATTAAATGTTCCTTTTTTAAATTGTAAATTTTAAATCATCATCCTGATCATTGTGTCATTTTAATGTTGTAAATTGAGGGAGCAAAAGCAGTATCGGCTCCAAATATCGGCTCAAGAAAATCGGCAGCCCGTATCGGCATCAGCTAAAGCTAAGGAAGAAAAATCGGTATCGGCATCGGCACTAAAAAATCCATATCGGTCGATCCCTAGTATGTACAGTAGGCTATATACATATGAATTGATATTGAATCAAGATCGAAATCGATATTTGTATATCGATATCTGTGTTTCTAATTGGTTTCTAATTGGTTTGTAATCTGTGTTTCTAATTGGTTTCTAATTGGTTTGTAATCTGTGTTTCTAATTGGTTTGTAATCTGTGTTTCTAATTGGCTTCTAATTGGTTTGTAATCTGTGTTTCTAATTGGTTTGTAATCTGTGTTTCTAATTGGTTTGTAATCTGTGTTTCTAATTGGTTTGTAATCTGTGTTTCTAATTGGTTTCTAATTGGTTTGTAATCTGTGTTTCTAATTGGTTTGTAATCTGTGTTTCTAATTGGTTTGTAATCTGTGTTTCTAATTGGTTTGTAATCTGTGTTTCTAATTGGTTTGTAATCTGTGTTTCTAATTGGTTTCTAATTGGTTTGTAATCTGTGTTTCTAATTGGTTTCTAATTGGTTTGTAATCTGTGTTTCTAATTGGTTTGTAATCTGTGTTTCTAATTGGTTTGTAATCTGTGTTTCTAATTGGTTTGTAATCTGTGTTTCTAATTGGTTTGTAATCTGTGTTTCTAATTGGTTTCTAATTGGTTTGTAATCTGTGTTTCTAATTGGTTTGTAATCTGTGTTTCTAATTGGTTTCTAATCTGTGTTTCTAATTGGTTTGTAATCTGTGTTTCTAATTGGTTTCTAATTGGTTTGTAATCTGTGTTTCTAATTGGTTTGTAATCTGTGTTTCTAATTGGTTTCTAATCTGTGTTTCTAATTGGTTTGTAATCTGTGTTTCTAATTGGTTTGTAATCTGTGTTTCTAATTGGTTTGTAATCTGTGTTTCTAATTGGTTTGTAATCTGTGTTTCTAATTGGTTTCTAAGTGGTTTGTAATCTGTGTTTCTAATTGGTTTCTAATCTGTGTTTCTAATTGGTTTGTAATCTGTGTTTCTAATTGGTTTGTAATCTGTGTTTCTAATTGGTTTGTAATCTGTGTTTCTAATTGGTTTCTAATTGGTTTGTAATCTGTGTTTCTAATTGGTTTGTAATCTGTGTTTCTAATTGGTTTGTAATCTGTGTTTCTAATTGGTTTGTAATCTGTGTTTCTAATTGGTTTGTAATCTGTGTTTCTAATTGGTTTCTAATTGGTTTCTAATCTGTGTTTCTAATTGGTTTGTAATCTGTGTTTCTAATTGGTTTGTAATCTGTGTTTCTAATTGGTTTGTAATCTGTGTTTCTAATTGGTTTCTAATTGGTTTGTAATCTGTGTTTCTAATTGGTTTGTAATCTGTGTTTCTAATTGGTTTCTAATCTGTGTTTCTAATTGGTTTGTAATCTGTGTTTCTAATTGGTTTGTAATCTGTGTTTCTAATTGGTTTGTAATCTGTGTTTCTAATTGGTTTGTAATCTGTGTTTCTAATTGGTTTCTAAGTGGTTTGTAATCTGTGTTTCTAATTGGTTTCTAATCTGTGTTTCTAATTGGTTTGTAATCTGTGTTTCTAATTGGTTTGTAATCTGTGTTTCTAATTGGTTTGTAATCTGTGTTTCTAATTGGTTTGTAATCTGTGTTTCTAATTGGTTTCTAATTGGTTTGTAATCTGTGTTTCTAATTGGTTTGTAATCTGTGTTTCTAATTGGTTTGTAATCTGTGTTTCTAATTGGTTTGTAATCTGTGTTTCTAATTGGTTTGTAATCTGTGTTTCTAATTGGTTTCTAATTGGTTTGTAATCTGTGTTTCTAATTGGTTTGTAATCTGTGTTTCTAATTGGTTTGTAATCTGTGTTTCTAATTGGTTTGTAATCTGTGTTTCTAATTGGCTTCTAATTGGTTTGTAATCTGTGTTTCTAATTGGTTTCTAATTGGTTTGTAATCTGTGTTTCTAATTGGTTTGTAATCTGTGTTTCTAATTGGTTTGTAATCTGTGTTTCTAATTGGTTTGTAATCTGTTTCTAATTGGTTTGTAATCTGTGTTTCTAATTGGTTTGTAATCTGTGGGAAACACTGTGTGTGAAGCCCAGCACACACTCCGACCTGTGTCTTTCCCTGCTGTCCGTAGACGATCTTGGTGGGGATGATTTTGGTGGTGGTGGGCGGCTGGATGCCGGCGCTGAGGCTCTTGGGCTGGGTCACGATCATTTTGGTGATGGGCCGTGAGGCGGTGATAATGGCGGGCTTGGCCCCGGGCACCGCCTGCAGGCTCTTCTCTCCCTGAAACACACACAGCGTCGTCAGCAGCGCATCATCAGCCGCACGCGCCATGTGAGGGTCACGTGACCTCACCCCTGCGTTCAGCAGCGTGGTGACCACGCCCTTCCCTGGCAAACCCTGTATGGTGGTTCCTTTGCCGGAGGTTTTCTGCACCACGATCACATTGGGTTTAGACGTCATGGGGATGGTGGTGATCTTAGTGGTGGTTCCTGCCAACAGAACCATAGCAGATCAGTGGATGAGGCAGTGGTGTAAAGCAGAGGTCAACCACCTTTATTCACTGACGAAAACAAGACGATAACGAAATAAAAACTAGTGTTGGACGACAAAAACTATGAGGAAAATCTACTGTCATTTTCGTCAACAAATAAAAACGAGTTAGTGAGGGTGGATTAGGGCAGAGATGGGGTCAGAACTGATGTCCTGTGTTAGTCCATTTGATCTGAACTGATCTAACCTCTGGAAAACACACGGCCTACAGACTCACACACACACAATCCAGCTCAATCAATAACACACATTTATGATATATAATAACACACAACTAATGCTGATGAATAATGACAGTGTTTACTTTACCATGTTTATATAGTAATATGTTTTAGATGGTTGTAATAATGCATATTTATCTCCTCATCTGAACTTGAATGAGCTCCTGCGACTGCAATAGAGGCGCAGACATTTCAAAATAAGAGTCCCGTGTATTTCCAGCTTGTTTATCATTAAAAGTAATTAAATTCATAGTAATTTAATTTAATTTAATTTGACACTTCAATAAAGTATCAGGTTATAATAGTTCACTAAAACCATTAAAAAAAATCTTCGTTTCTTGAAATTAAATAAATGTTAACTGAAACTAAAAAAAAATAAACAAACTTATTTGAAGCTTTAGCATAACATGATATACTAACTAAAACAGAAATATAAAGTTATAAAAACGATATAGATGTTTTTAAAAACACACGAAAGAGCTCAATTCACTTTTTTGTTTATTTCTAATTGGTGCCTGTGACGGTCACGGAATGACCGCATCTCTAATCTGGACCATATGTGTCAATTAACTCTCACGCACACGCACACGCACACGCACACGCACACGCACACGCACACGCACACGCACACGCACACGCACACGCACACACACACACACACACACACACACACACAGAGACTGTTCATTGACATAAGAGTTTATTGTGGTCACCTATCGAAAGGCGCTAGTGAAACACCTGTGGTTATTGTGCAGTATTGTTTGTCCCATGATTTTAGAGTTCCGACAGGGAAACAGTGGCGGGAATCTTCAGTTCCGCTAATGTGGGGACTGGACCATTTAATAATTGAGTGTGGGTGTTTCAGGGACAACGCGGCCGAGTTGCTTCTGTTAGTATTCCTGTTCAATGCATGTTAAATGAGATCTGTGATAACATAAGAGAAGATTAGGGTTGGGTACCGAAATCCGGTTCCAATATGGCACCGGTACTTATATAACCGGTATGTACCGGACCGAATCAGAACGCAGATTTCGGTTCCTCATTTCGGTGCCAAAATTCAAACGTGCTTTCGCGCTTTGGCTGAGCCAGAGACAGACGCTCAGTGCTGGTCACAACTCATGACAACTATTCAGTGTTTTCAACCACATCATGTTTATTCCAGGTTTCAGACATTTAAATGCTCATAAGTAGGCTACTAGCAAAAAACACACCCTGATGTCTATGAAAGCGGCAATGACAATCCTTTCAGACGATTATAATTTGACTAACGTTACGTGTTTTATTCACATCAGATAAATGCACATTATATAGTAGCTATATAGTTTACTCTATTCTTCTTCCAGTTCGCTGGTCACTTACTTTCATGTATTTCGTGAGACGAGAATGAACTCAAGTGTTGTAAATCCGACAGATCCGATTCTGAGGCGCAAACTAACATGGCGCCGCCCATTGCGCTTTATAGATCAACTAACACACATTCACTCACACATTTGAACATCAGATAGTTCGTGACACAGTTAAGAAGTTTGTGAATATTTTGAATAAAAAGAAAAAACGAAATAAACCCGATACAGCTGAGCTGTCAGCGCTATTGCGGCTGCTGTGTGTCATGTGAGAAACATGACGCGTCGCCATGGAAACATTAAGGCGATGCGTTCTAAAATATTTAGCCAGAGAATATGATCATATTTCAAAATAAAGCTGAAGCTCGAAGCTGGTTTGTAGCAGAGCAAGAATACAGACGACTGCTGTTATTACTGTAACTGTTTAGAGTTATATTAGGCTTGTTGTAGTTGGGTTAGGTGGCTTAGGTTTTACTGTGAATTTGTAAATATGTCAATTATAATTTGTAAATAAGTAAATTGTGTTTTGTATTTATTTATATTCATACATTTAAGTATACATTAAACTTTTAATAAATGGTTCAATTTAAATAATAAATAAATAAATAAAAAGCCATTTAATGTCATCCACCTCGTTTGGTAGCCTTTAAAAAAAAAAAAGTATCGGTTCAGGCACCGTTTAGGCACCGGAACCGTTTTAAAAGTATCGGTTTGGCACCGGAATCGAAAAAAACCCAAACGATACCCAACCCTAGAGAAGATGTATTTGTTTTCAATGCTATGTCAACATGTTTCTCCTAGACTCTAGATTTATGTGAAAATGTGTAAAGTGTTGTATGTGAGTTCGTCCCTCCCCATGGGGTAATGGTGCTGGCCGCCAGTATAAATGTGTGTATTTGTGTAATGGAGTTGTCTGTGTTGGTTGCTGCAGTGGAGAGTGTGGCTTGAGGGCTGCAGGTATTTCTATTTTTTCTTTGTATTCTTTGAGGAACTTAATTTTTGGAAAAGATTGTATTTTGCATTCTTTGTTTTGGATTCTAATTTGGATGTCTATTGAATACTTCTTGTTCTAGTTTTTCCTTATTTTCTGGTAATGGTATATTTTTGGGGGTTGGGTTATTCCTACTTTTCATGTTTAAATAAATATTCATTTATACTTTAAACCTCTTGTAGTCACTCTGCCTCTGTTTAATTTGGCCACCTCATTCCTTTTTGGTTGCCCATCTTGGGTGACCGTGACAACTGGTGTCAGAAGTGGGATGGCCAGAAGAGAGCAGTAGTGTTTCTTTTGGGGTTTTCCGTTACAATTTTGCCCCCCCCATTTGCCGTTTTTTTTTCTCTTTCCTTTTTGTTTTTACTACTCTCCACTGCAGACAACAGTGCCAGTCCATAATGGCTCCTAAAAAAGTGCGGGCGGTGCAAGCAGAGGTTGAGGAACCTGCTGGAGCTGTGGCAGAAGGAGACGCTGAGGGTGAACTGGAAGAGGAACTGGGGAGCCTCGCTGAGGAGCTGAGAGAGCTGAGAGAGCTGAGGAGCTGAGGAGCTGAGAGAGCTGAGAGAGCTGAGGAGCTGAGAGAGCTGAGAGAGCTGAGGAGCTGAGAGAGCTGAGAGAGCTGAGGAGCTGAGGAGCTGAGAGAGCTGAGAGAGCTGAGAGAGCTGAGGAGCTGAGAGAGCTGAGAGAGCTGAGAGAGCTGAGAGAGCTGAGAGAGCTGAGGAGCTGAGAGAGCTGAGAGAGCTGAGGAGCTGAGAGAGCTGAGAGAGCTGAGGAGCTGAGGAGCTGAGAGAGCTGAGAGAGCTGAGAGAGCTGAGAGAGCTGAGAGAGCTGAGGAGCTGAGAGAGCTGAGAGAGCTGAGGAGCTGAGAGAGCTGAGAGAGCTGAGGAGCTGAGGAGCTGAGAGAGCTGAGGAGCTGAGAGAGCTGAGAGAGCTGAGGAGCTGAGAGAGCTGAGAGAGCTGAGAGAGCTGAGAGAGCTGAGAGAGCTGAGAGAGCTGAGGAGCTGAGAGAGCTGAGAGAGCTGAGGAGCTGAGAGAGCTGAGAGAGCTGAGGAGCTGAGGAGCTGAGAGAGCTGAGGAGCTGAGGAGCTGAGAGAGCTGAGGAGCTGAGAGAGCTGAGAGAGCTGAGGAGCTGAGGAGCTGAGAGAGCTGAGAGAGCTGAGAGAGCTGAGGAGCTGAGAGAGCTGAGAGAGCTGAGAGAGCTGAGAGAGCTGAGAGAGCTGAGGAGCTGAGAGAGCTGAGAGAGCTGAGAGAGCTGAGAGAGCTGAGAGAGCTGAGAGAGCTGAGAGAGCTGAGGAGCTGAGAGAGCTGAGAGAGCTGAGGAGCTGAGAGAGCTGAGAGAGCTGAGGAGCTGAGGAGCTGAGAGAGCTGAGAGAGCTGAGAGAGCTGAGGAGCTGAGAGAGCTGAGGAGCTGAGAGAGCTGAGAGAGCTGAGGAGCTGAGAGAGCTGAGAGAGCTGAGGAGCTGAGAGAGCTGAGGAGCTGAGAGAGCTGAGAGAGCTGAGAGAGCTGAGGAGCTGAGAGAGCTGAGAGAGCTGAGGAGCTGAGAGAGCTGAGGAGCTGAGAGAGCTGAGAGAGCTGAGGAGCTGAGAGAGCTGAGGAGCTGAGAGAGCTGAGGAGCTGAGAGAGCTGAGAGAGCTGAGAGAGCTGAGGAGCTGAGAGAGCTGAGGAGCTGAGAGAGCTGAGGAGCTGAGAGAGCTGAGGAGCTGAGAGAGCTGAGGAGCTGAGAGAGCTGAGGAGCTGAGAGAGCTGAGAGAGCTGAGAGAGCTGAGGAGCTGAGGAGCTGAGAGAGCTGAGAGAGCTGAGGAGCTGAGGAGCTGAGAGAGCTGAGGAGCTGAGAGAGCTGAGGAGCTGAGAGAGCTGAGAGAGCTGAGGAGCTGAGGAGCTGAGAGAGCTGAGAGAGCTGAGAGAGCTGAGGAGCTGAGAGAGCTGAGGAGCTGAGAGAGCTGAGAGAGCTGAGAGAGCTGAGAGAGCTGAGAGAGCTGAGAGAGCTGAGAGAGCTGAGGAGCTGAGGAGCTGAGAGAGCTGAGAGAGCTGAGGAGCTGAGAGAGCTGAGAGAGCTGAGGAGCTGAGAGAGCTGAGGAGCTGAGGAGCTGAGAGAGCTGAGGAGCTGAGAGAGCTGAGGAGCTGAGGAGCTGAGAGAGCTGAGAGAGCTGAGAGAGCTGAGAGAGCTGAGGAGCTGAGAGAGCTGAGGAGCACTGGCGGAGCTGAGAGACATGTTCCGATCACATTTCGCACTGCAGCAGGCGAGAGAGCGCCGCAGGGAGAAGAGGCGGACCGACAGGAGGCTCGATGGAGAGCAATGCAGCATAGAGACAGAGCGACACGCGTCACAATCTGAAGGCCACGCCCCATAATCTGAAGGCCACGCCCCATAATCTGAAGGCCACGCCCACCGGGGGGAAAACAATCCAACGCTCTCCATTGACTTTGCGTTGTGTGAAGCGCCTCCTTGTCATCTCGGACTTATAACAAAAAACTGAATAATGTCTAAAAGCGGATATGAGACAAAGTGTACAGCAAACAAGCTAAACAAAACCCAGAACTTTTTATAAGCTGTTGACCCAAAAAACGAGCGTTTAAGGACAAAAAAGTGGATTCAGGCCATTGAGACACGTTATATTACACTGAGAACTACGGCGACTAGAGGGAAACGCAATCAGAGACAGGAAATATCATATATAAACCTGACATGTGGATATTTGACTGCATTTACTGCACACATACACACACTGAGTGTCAGGATCCCAAAATGTCCCCATTCTTCAGCTGAAGCTTCACTTCGTATTACCTTTATCCACTTTTATCTCCTTAAACTCTCGTTTTTTTGGGTCGACAGCTTATAAAAACTTATTTCTGTGTTTTTTAGCTTGTTTGCTGTACACTTTGTCTCATATCAGCTTTTAGACATTGTTCTGTTTTTTGTTATAAGTCCGAAATGACAATGAGGCGCCTCACGCAATGCAAAGTCAATGGAGAGCGTTGGATTGTTTCCCCCCCGGTGTGGGCGTGGCCTAAATGCGCTCTGTCTCTATCAGTTCTCCCTGCTACAGCAAGAAGTGCATGTGAGAACCGCCCCAGATCCAAGACCCAGCAGTGGCAACCAGGCCTCCCATCACAACCAACAGTCCAGCGAGAACCCTCAGTCTTACAGGATGGTCCAGGCAGTAAAAGCGTCTGCCAAATGCATGAATGTAAATGTCAGCGCATGCTGAGGGCCACAGAGCGGGGTCAGCACATGCTGAGGGTCACAGAGCGGGGTCAGCGCATGCTGAGGATCACAGAGCGGGGTCAGCGCATGCTGAGGGCCACAGAGCTGGGTCAGCACATGCTGAGGGTCACAGAGCGGGGTCAGCACATGCTGAGGATCACAGAGCGGGGTCAGCGCATGCTGAGGGTCACAGAGCGGGGTCAGCGCATGCTGAGGATCACAGAGCGGGGTCAGCACATGCTGAGGGTCACAGAGCGGGGTCAGCACATGCTGAGGATCACAGAGCGGGGTCAGCGCATGCTGAGGGTCACAGAGAGGGGTCAGCGCATGCTGAGGGTCACAGAGCGGGGTCAGCACATGCTGAGGATCACAGAGCGGGGTCAGCGCATGCTGAGGGTCACAGAGAGGGGTCAGCGCATGCTGAGGGTCACAGAGCGGGGTCAGCGCATGCTGAGGGTCACAGAGCGGGGTCAGCACATGCTGAGGATCACAGAGCGGGGTCAGCGCATGCTGAGGGTCACAGAGCGGGGTCAGCTCATGCTGAGGGTCACAGAGAGGGGTCAGCTCATGCTGAGGGTCACAGAGCGGGGTCAGCGCATGCTGAGGGTCACAGAGCGGGGTCAGCACATGCTGAGGGTCACAGAGCGGGGTCAGCGCATGCTGAGGGTCACAGAGCGGGGTCAGCTCATGCTGAGGGTCACAGAGAGGGGTCAGCGCATGCTGAGGGTCACAGAGCGGGGTCAGCGCATGCTGAGGGTCACAGAGCGGGGTCAGCGCATGCTGAGGGTCACAGAGCGGGGTCAGCTCATGCTGAGGGTCACAGAGCGGGGTCAGCGCATGCTGAGGGTCACAGAGCGGGGTCAGCGCATGCTGAGGGTCACAGAGCGGGGTCAGCACATGCTGAGGGTCACAGAGCGGGGTCAGCGCATGCTGAGGGTCACAGAGCGGGGTCAGCTCATGCTGAGGGTCACAGAGCGGGGTCAGCGCATGCTGAGGGTCACAGAGCGGGGTCAGCGCATGCTGAGGGTCACAGAGCGGGGTCAGCTCATGCTGAGGGTCTCAGAGCGGGGTCAGCGCATGCTGAGGGTCACAGAGCGGGGTCAGCGCATGCTGAGGGTCACAGAGCGGGGTCAGCACATGCTGAGGGTCACAGAGCGGGGTCAGCACATGCAGGAAATACACGGGACTCTTATTTTGAAATGTCTGCGCCTCTATTTCAGTTGCAGGAGCTCATTCAAGTTCAGATGAGGGAGATAAATATGCATTATTACAACCATCTAAAACATATTACTATATAAACATCGTAAAGTAAACACTGTCATTATTCATCAGCATTAGTTGGGTGTTATTATATATCATAAATGTGTGTTATTGATTGAGCCGCTCTGGAGCTGGATTGGGTGTGTGTGAGCCTGTAGGACGTGTGTTTTCCAGCGGTTAGATCAGTTCAGATCAAATGTGCTCATCTGTGACACAGGACATCAGTTCTGACCCCATCTCTGCCCTAATCCACCCTCACATTTACATCTCGTTTTTATTTGTTGACGAAAATGACGGTAGATTTTCCTCATAGTTTTTGTCATCCAACACTAGTTTTTATTTAGTTATCGTCTCGTTTTCGTCAGTGAAAAAAGGTTGTTGACGGAAATTATGACGAAAATTATTTGTCAACGAAATGAACACTGCTGGTGATTATCGTGTATCTGTGATTTCTGAATAGAGCTGTTCATCAGGTAGAGAACTATCCCAGTGTCCGTCTCCGGCTCATCTTACCCGACACCATGTTGCTGGTGATGATTTTCCCGCCCAGCGTGGCTAAAGACTTGGGCACGACGGTGATGATGCTGCCGCTGGTGGTCTTGACGTACGTGGCTCCGGCAGGGGAAGTGGCCACTCGAGCACCGAGGGCGGGGCTGACGGACGGCCGTGTGTATGTGGCCTGAGTGCCTGTAAAACAGCGGTCAAGCGGTCAGAGATGCGGTCAGTGAATCGGACAGTGATGTGGTCAGTGAATCGGTCAGTGATGTGATCAGTGAATCGGACAGTGATGCGGTCAGTGAATCGGTCAGTGATGCGGTCAGTGAATCGGTCAGTGATGTGGTCAGTGATGCGGTCAGTGATGTGGTCAGTGAATCGGTCAGTGAATCGGTCAGTGATGTGGTCAGTGAATCGGTCATTGAATCGGTCAGTGATGTGGTCAGTGAATCGGTCAGTGAATTGGTCAGTGATGCGGTCAGTGAAGCGATCAATGATGCGGTCAGTGATGTGGTCAGTGAATTGGTCAGTAAAGCGGTCAGTGAATCGGTCAGTGATGTGGTCAGTGATGTGGTCAGTGAATCGGTCAGTGATGTGGTCAGTGATGTGGTCAGTGAATCGGTCAGTGAAGTGGTCAGTGATGTGGTCAGTGATGTGGTCAGTGAATCGGTCAGTGATGTGGTCAGTGAATCGGTCAGTGATGTGGTCAGTGAATCGGTCATTGAATCGGTCAGTGATGTGGTCAGTGAATCGGTCAGTGAATTGGTCAGTGATGCGGTCAGTGAAGCGATCAATGATGCGGTCAGTGATGTGGTCAGTGAATTGGTCAGTAAAGCGGTCAGTGAATCGGTCAGTGATGTGGTCAGTGATGCGGTCAGTGATGTGGTCAGTGAATCGGTCAGTGAATCGTCAGTGATGCGGTCAGTGAATCGGTCAGTGAATCGGTCAGTGATGTGGTCAGTGATGTGGTCAGTGATGTGGTCAGTGAATCGGTCAGCGATGCGGTCAGTGAATCGGTCAGTGATGTGGTCAGTGAAGCGGTCAGTGATGCGGTCAGTGATGCGGTCAGTGAATCTGTCAGTGATGCGGTCAGTGATATGGTCAGTGAATCGGTCAGTGAATCGGTCATTGATGTGGTCAGTGAGGCGGTCAGAGATGCGGTCAGTGATGCGGTCAGAGATGCGGTCAGTGATGTGGTCAGTTATGCGGTCAGTGTTGCGGTCAGTGATGCGGTCAGTGATGCGGTCAGTGAAGCGGTGAGAGGGCCAAGGCGAGGCTGGGGGCGTCTCTGTACCTGTGGGATTGGACACCAGTTTGGTGGTCATGATGGCTCCATTGCTGCTGACCACCATGATGGGGGCGGAGCTACTGCTGGGCAGCGCGGCACTGGAGGGCT
>NC_137118.1:48232363-48252363 GCF_949357685.1 Gobio gobio | reverse complement strand
CAAGAGCTCTGAGAAGAGTCTGTTGGCCTTATATAGCACAAGAGCTCTGAGAAGAGTCAGCTGGCCTTATATAGCACAAGAGCTCTGAGAAGAGTCAGCTGGCCTTATATAGCACAAGAGCTCTGAGAAGAGTCTGCTGGCCTTATATAGCACAAGAGCTCTGAGAAGAGTCAGCCGGCCTTATATAGCACAAGAGCTCTGAGAAGAGTCAGCTGGCCTTATATAGCACAAGAGCTCTGAGAAGAGTCAGCTGGCCTTATATAGCACAAGAGCTCTGAGAAGAGTCTGTTGGCCTTATATAGCACAAGAGCTCTGAGAAGAGTCAGCTGGCCTTATATAGCACAAGAGCTCTGAGAAGAGTCAGCCGGCCTTATATAGCACAAGAGCTCTGAGAAGAGTCAGCTGGCCTTATATAGCACAAGAGCTCTGAGAAGAGTCTGTTGGCCTTATATAGCACAAGAGCTCTGAGAAGAGTCAGCTGGCCTTATATAGCACAAGAGCTCTGAGAAGAGTCTGCTGGCCTTATATAGCACAAGAGCTCTGAGAAGAGTCTGCTGGCCTTATATAGCACAAGAGCTCTGAGAAGAGTCAGCCGGCCTTATATAGCACAAGAGCTCTGAGAAGAGTCAGCTGGCCTTATATAGCACAAGAGCTCTGAGAAGAGTCTGCTGGCCTTATATAGCACAAGAGCTCTGAGAAGAGTCAGCTGGCCTTATATAGCACAAGAGCTCTGAGAAGAGTCAGCTGGCCTTATATAGCACAAGAGCTCTGAGAAGAGTCAGCTGGCCTTATATAGCACAAGAGCTCTGAGAAGAGTCTGCTGGCCTTATATAGCACAAGAGCTCTGAGAAGAGTCTGCTGGCCTTATATAGCACAAGAGCTCTGAGAAGAGTCAGCTGGCCTTATATAGCACAAGAGCTCTGAGAAGATTCAGCTGGCCTTATATAGCACAAGAGCTCTGAGAAGAGTCAGCTGGCCTTATATAGCACAAGAGCTCTGAGAAGAGTCAGCTGGCCTTATATAGCACAAGAGCTCTGAGAAGAGTCAGCTGGCCTTATATAGCACAAGAGCTCTGAGAAGAGTCAGCTGGCCTTATATAGCACAAGAGCTCTGAGAAGAGTCAGCTGGCCTTATATAGCACAAGAGCTCTGAGAAGAGTCAGCTGGCCTTATATAGCACAAGAGCTCTGAGAAGAGTCAGCTGGCCTTATATAGCACAAGAGCTCTGAGAAGAGTCTGCTGGCCTTATATAGCACAAGAGCTCTGAGAAGAGTCAGCTGGCCTTATATAGCACAAGAGCTCTGAGAAGAGTCTGCTGGCCTTATATAGCACGAGAGCTCTGAGAAGAGTCTGCTGGCCTTATATAGTACAAGAGCTCTGAGAAGAGTCTGCTGGCCTTATATAGCACAAGAGCTCTGAGAAGAGTCTGCTGGCCTTATATAGCACAAGAGCTCTGAGAAGAGTCAGCTGGCCTTATATAGTACAAGAGCTCTGAGAAGAGTCTGCTGGCCTTATATAGCACAAGAGCTCTGAGAAGAGTCTGCTGGCCTTATATAGCACAAGAGCTCTGAGAAGGGTCTGCTGGCCTTATATAGCACAAGAGCTCTGAGAAGAGTCTGCTGGCCTTATATAGCACGAGAGCTCTGAGAAGAGTCTGCTGGCCTTATATAGTACAAGAGCTCTGAGAAGAGTCAGCTGGCCTTATATAGCACAAGAGCTCTGAGAAGAGTCAGCTGGCCTTATATAGCACAAGAGCTCTGAGAAGAGTCTGCTGGCCTTATATAGCACAAGAGCTCTGAGAAGAGTCTGCTGGCCTTATATAGCACAAGAGCTCTGAGAAGAGTCAGCTGGCCTTATATAGCACAAGAGCTCTGAGAAGATTCAGCTGGCCTTATATAGCACAAGAGCTCTGAGAAGAGTCAGCTGGCCTTATATAGCACAAGAGCTCTGAGAAGAGTCAGCTGGCCTTATATAGCACAAGAGCTCTGAGAAGAGTCAGCTGGCCTTATATAGCACAAGAGCTCTGAGAAGAGTCAGCTGGCCTTATATAGCACAAGAGCTCTGAGAAGAGTCAGCTGGCCTTATATAGCACAAGAGCTCTGAGAAGAGTCAGCTGACCTTATATAGCACAAGAGCTCTGAGAAGAGTCAGCTGGCCTTATATAGCACAAGAGCTCTGAGAAGAGTCTGCTGGCCTTATATAGCACAAGAGCTCTGAGAAGAGTCAGCTGGCCTTATATAGCACAAGAGCTCTGAGAAGAGTCTGCTGGCCTTATATAGCACGAGAGCTCTGAGAAGAGTCTGCTGGCCTTATATAGTACAAGAGCTCTGAGAAGAGTCTGCTGGCCTTATATAGCACAAGAGCTCTGAGAAGAGTCTGCTGGCCTTATATAGCACAAGAGCTCTGAGAAGAGTCAGCTGGCCTTATATAGTACAAGAGCTCTGAGAAGAGTCTGCTGGCCTTATATAGCACAAGAGCTCTGAGAAGAGTCTGCTGGCCTTATATAGCACAAGAGCTCTGAGAAGGGTCTGCTGGCCTTATATAGCACAAGAGCTCTGAGAAGAGTCTGCTGGCCTTATATAGCACGAGAGCTCTGAGAAGAGTCTGCTGGCCTTATATAGTACAAGAGCTCTGAGAAGAGTCTGCTGGCCTTATATAGCACAAGAGCTCTGAGAAGAGTCTGCTGGCCTTATATAGCACAAGAGCTCTGAGAAGAGTCTGCTGGCCTTATATAGTACAAGAGCTCTGAGAAGAGTCTGCTGGCCTTATATAGCACAAGAGCTCTGAGAAGAGTCAGCTGGCCTTATATAGCACAAGAGCTCTGAGAAGAGTCTGCTGGCCTTATATAGCACAAGAGCTCTGAGAAGAGTCTGCTGGCCTTATATAGCACAAGAGCTCTGAGAAGAGTCTGCTGGCCTTATATAGCACAAGAGCTCTGAGAAGAGTCTGCTGGCCTTATATAGCACAAGAGCTCTGAGAAGAGTCTGCTGGCCTTATATAGTACAAGAGCTCTGAGAAGAGTCAGCTGGCCTTATATAGCACAAGAGCTCTGAGAAGAGTCAGCTGGCCTTATATAGCACAAGAGCTCTGAGAAGAGTCTGCTGGCCTTATATAGCACAAGAGCTCTGAGAAGAGTCTGCTGGCCTTATATAGCACGAGAGCTCTGAGAAGAGTCTGCTGGCCTTATATAGTACAAGAGCTCTGAGAAGAGTCTGCTGGCCTTATATAGCACAAGAGCTCTGAGAAGAGTCTGCTGGCCTTATATAGCACAAGAGCTCTGAGAAGAGTCAGCTGGCCTTATATAGCACAAGAGCTCTGAGAAGGGTCTGCTGGCCTTATATAGCACAAGAGCTCTGAGAAGAGTCTGCTGGCCTTATATAGCACAAAAGTTTAATAAATGCTGTGAGTACTGTTCATTGTTAGTATGTTAATTTTAACATTAAATGGAGTTTGAATTTTTATCTGTTAACTTTGGTTAATGCACTATGAACTAACATGAATGATCAAGGTACAATATTGCTCATATTAATACATGTTGTAAAATGTATGTATGCATAATGCATATAGTTCATGTGAGCTAATACATCCTTGTTGCACAGGGCATAGTGTTACCTATTAAATGTACATGCATGTTTCTCGATTATTAGTAAAGAAACAAATTTGACCTGTAATATTTTAATGTTTACATTATTTTCTGAAGAATTTGTTATGTTAGAACTTATTATTTTAATAATTATATGTTTTTAATTTAGGACATTTTCATGGATCAGTACTGTTTTTTTATTTCTCGTTATAACGTTCAGCACTGGTTTACTTATGTTTTTTTTATCCAGTATCCATTTTAAAAACGATCGGTCGATTCATCGGTTATCGGCAAGTGCGGTCCAACCTAGATATCGGTATCGGTATAATCCACTATCGGTCGACCTCTAATTCAGTTGTCCTCCATTTTATGTTTTCCCAAATTCTGTTAGTTTAAATCATGCCACTTCTATAACGTGGGCTAGGGATGCACCGGTTGACCGGCCAAAAATCGGAACTGACCGATTTTTGCTTCTAGCACGCGATCGGCAACCGGTTTTCTTTGTATTTTTGCCGATTTTTCCAGAAGTGCGCCTATATTGCAATCATTCACGAACATGTCACTTGTGTGTTACAAACGAAAAACTGGAGAACTGGGGGAAGAGACGAGATAGGCTGAAGGGAATGAAGAGCCGGTTTCCTGCGCGAGCTGAAGTTGAGCGAGCTGAAGTTGCGCGAGCTGAAGTTGCACGAGCTGAAGTTGCACGAGCTGAAGTTGAGCGAGCTGAAGTTGAGCGAGCTGAAGTTGCACGAGCTGAAGTTGAGCGAGCTGAAGTTGAACGAGCTGAAGTTGCGCGAGCTGAAGTTGCACGAGCTGAAGTTGAGCGAGCTCAAGTTGAGCGAGCTGAAGTTGAGCGAGCTGAAGTTGAAAGTTGCGCTAGCTAAAGTTGCGCGAGCTAAAGTTGCGCGAGCTGAAGTTGCGCGAGCTGAAGTTGCGCGAGCTGAAGTTGCACGACCTCAAGTTGCACGAGCTGAAGTTGCGCGAGCTGAAGTTGCGCGAGCTGAAGTTGTACGACCTCAAGTTGCACGAGCTAAAGTTGCGCGAGCTGAAGTTGCGCGAGCTGAAGTTACGCGAGCTGAAGTTGCGTGAGCTGAAGTTGTTTAGCTCAGCTTCTCACGTGTTGGATCGGATGAGAACGAAACAGACTAACTTGTGACAAAGCCGAAATACTTCTTTTTGTAGCCTAAAGAAGAACATGCTGCACTTTTGAAATGAAATACTATCAGGCCTGGCGAGCGGATCTTCACCTTCTTTGTTGGCGGTGTCCGCGGGCAGCAGCAGCGACGCGTTCTGGTGCGCTGTAGCATTAGCCACCGCATTAGCCGTCACCGTGAAGGCCGTCTGAGGAACCAGCCTGGGCATCAGAGGAACCAGACGACGGCCCTCGATCGACCACTCGGAGGAGCTGTTCGGCCCCGACATGCTGCACACACACACACACACACACACACACACACACACATCAGCATCACAACACTAGGGCTCAGGGATGAAACCATTACCAATCAAATAAAAGTATATATTTGACTTTGTATATATTTGACCTTGGAATTAAAAAATCCAAATTTTGACATACTAAGAGACAATAATGACATAAAAGTCCAAATTAATGCATAAATCTTAATTACGTAAATCGAAATTATGACAAAAATTCTAATTATTATTTTTGTCATAATTTTGACTGTTTTCTATGAGATTAAAAAGTCCTAATTATGACATACTATGTCAAATGTGAATTTTTATGTCAATTTAGACTAGTCATAATTTCAAAATCAACTTTAGTATGTAACAATTTTGACTTAGTATGTCAAGACGATTAATAAAATACATAAAACAATAAATTAACTATATCATAATTTTGACACCAACCAAAATTATGACATTCTAAGTAAAAATGATGACATAAAAGTCAACATGATGACATTAAAAATTCATAATGACTAATGTTTTGTATATATTTGAATTAAAAAGTCAAAATTATTAAATACTAATATTAGATAATTATGACATAAGTCAAAATTAGGGCTGTCAAAAGATTAATCGCAATTAATCGCATCCAAAATAAAAGTTTGTGTTTACATAATATATGTGTGTGTACTCTGTTAATTATTATTTATATATAAATACACACACATTCATGTATATATTTAAGAAATATTTGCATGTATATACTGTATATACATTTATATAATCTATAATATATATATAAATACAAATGTTTTATATATATAAAAATAATATTTTTTTCTTAAATATATACATGCTTGTGTGTGTATTTATATATAAATAATAATTAACAGAGTACACACACATATATTATGTAAACACAAACTTTTATTTTGGATGCGATTAATCGCGATTAATCTTTTGACAGCCCTAATAAAAGCTGATATTATGAGGACTGCAGAGACTCACTGGTGGGCGATGGTGTTCAGGCGCTCATCGTTGACGGCTCTGCGCACTTCGGCTCGATGGCGCTCTGTTGAGATACTGACACACACACACACACACACACGTCAAACCATCCATCATCCTCAGTCACAGCTGAAGGCCAACTTTACACACATAAAGCCATACACACTAACAGCGAATCAGGATGTAAATTAAAGCAGGGGTGTCCAAACATTTTTAAAAGGGGGCCAGATTCGATGTTGTGGACATACCCAGGGGCCGGCCCCTTTTCTATATATATATATATATATATATATATAACCCCAAATCAGAAAACGTTGGGACAGTATGGAAAACGCAAAAAAAAATAAAGAAGTGATTTCTAAATTTACTTTGACTTGTATTTCATTGCAGACAATATGAACACAAAATATTTCATGTTTTGTCTGGTCAACTTCATGTCATTTGTAAATATGCATCCTTTCCTGTCATTCAGACCTGCAACACATTTAAAAAAAAGTTGGGACAGGAGCAATTTAGGGCTAGTAATGAGGTAAAATGGTTAAATAATGATGTGATTTGAAACAGGTGATGTCAACAGGTGATTGTAATTATGATTTGGTACAAAAGCAGCATCCAAGAAAGGTCTAATCCTTTAGGAGCAAAGATGGGCCGAGGATCGCCAGTTTGCCAACAAATACGCGAGAAAATTATTGAAATGTTTAAAAACAATGTTCCTCAAAGAAAGATAGGAAGAGATTTGGATATTTCACATTCAACAGTGCATAACATAATTAAAAGATTCAAGGAATCTGGAGGAATTTCAGTGCGTAAAGGACAAGGGCGCAAGCCTAAACTGAACAACCGTGATCTCCGATCCCTCAGGCGGCACTGCATCAAGAATCGTCATTCATCTAGAAGCCATATCACCACATGGGCTCAGGGCTACTTTGGCAAACCTTTGTCAAGCACCACAATACGTAGTTACATCCACAAATGCCAGTTAAAACTATACTGTGCCAAAAGGAAGCCCTATGTTAAGAGCGCCGCCGGGAGAGTGAGCGCCGCCGGGAGAGTGCGCGCCGCCGGGAGAGTGCGCGCCGCCGGGAGAGTGCGCGCCGCCGGGAGAGTGCGCGTGCCGAGAGTGCGAGAGTGCGCGCCGCCGGGAGAGTGCGCGCCGCCGGGAGAGTGCGCGCCGCCGGGAGAGTGCGCGTGCCGAGAGTGCGAGAGTGCGCGCCGCCGGGAGAGTGCGCGCCGCCGGGAGAGTGTGCGCCGCCGGGAGAGTGTGCGCCGCCGGGAGAGTGCGCGCCGCCGGGAGAGTGCGCGTGCCGAGAGTGCGAGAGTGCGCGCCGCCGGGAGAGTGCGCGCCGCCGGGAGAGTGCGAGAGTGCGCGCCGCCGGGAGAGTGCGAGAGTGCGCGCCGCCGGGAGAGTGCGCGCCGCCGGGAGAGTGCGAGAGTGCGCGCCGCCGGGAGAGTGCGAGAGTGCGCGCCGCCGGGAGAGTGCGCGCCGCCGGGAGAGTGCGAGAGTGCGCGCCGCCGGGAGAGTGCGCGCCGCCGGGAGATGAGCGCATGTCGCAACTCTGTTTTTCCACGTCTCTGGCTTTAACTTTTATGCCACATTAGCACCAAAACGCTATATTTATTGTTTGAATTTCGTATATTCAATTTTAAAAGCTTAGACTTTCAAGTTTCATATCAAAAGCAGGGTTGAGAGAAAGAGAGAGAGACGCATGAGTGACAGAGAGATGGAGAGAGAGAGAGAGCATGGAAAGGAAATTAATGAATGCGCTGCGTATTTTAAATAGCTTTAAAAAGTTAATGAATAACAACGCGCAATATATGTGGCGGCCGGTTGAGTCTGTGGCGCACCGATGTGTGGGAAACACTGATGTTACAGAGTGAGATAGACGTGAGTAATGGTAAAAAAAAAAAAAAATCACACTGCTATGTTTCTTTATAATTGTTGTCCTCAGGTGTCTCTTGGAAAATAGCTATCTACAGTATTATTCTCTTTGAAATTGCCTTATTAAATAAACTTTAAATAATTGTTTTTATAGTCGGAGTTATAGTCAGTTCATGACTATTTCATCTCTCAGTGCTTTCGGATTGAATATTATTTTGTTTCACGTGAGTGTGCGCGTTTGTCCTCGGGGTTCCCCCACACATCAGGATTTCTGATTCGCAATCGGGACGACTCCGACGTTCTTCCGATCAGGTTCGGACACTCTTAACACACTTCACACCACAGGAAGATCTGATAAGATAATCCTGAGAACCATCAAGATAATCGGGACAAAGCTAGGATTGTCAGAAGGGGGGAAATTGGCCCAAAATCAGCCCGATTATCTTTTGGTGTGTACCCAGCATAAAGCGATAGCAGAGTCTCGCACATTCACACTCATGCGTTTAGGGTGAGTGTGTGTGTGTGTGTGTGTCTGTGTGTGTGTGTGTGAGTGTGAGTGTGTGTGTGTGTGTGTGAGTGTGTGTGAGTGTGTGTGTGTGTGTGTGTGTGTGTGTGTGTGTGTGTGTGTGTGTGTGAGAGTGTGAGTGTGTGTGTGTGTGTGTGAGAGTGTGTGTGTGAGAGTGTGAGTGTGTGTGTGTGTGTGTGTGTGTGAAGCACCTCAGCACTCGAGTCAGTTCTCCTAGCAGCTCCTTCTTGTCTTTAGTGAGATCTCCTTGAGCTCTGAGTGCGCTGATCACACCGGCGTACGCTTCCAGCTCTGAAACACAGGAGAGAGTGAGCGGCCGCACACACACACACACACACACACACACACACACACACACACACACAGGCTCACCCAGTTTACGCAGAATCCGCTTGCATTCATCTCTGCTGAGGTCGAGCAGCGTGGGCCACACCACCGGCATGCTGCCCGCCAACGGCTTCTCCTGCTGAATCATCAACTGCACACACACACACACACACACACACACACACACACAAGCACACACAGACACGCACACACACGCACACACACACACAGACACGCACGCACAGACACGCGCACACACAGACACACACACGCACGCACACGCAGACACACGCACACACACGCAGACACACACACACACACACGCACACACACACACGCAGACACACACACACACACACGCAGACACACACACGCAGACACACACGCGCACACACACACAAGCACACACAGACACAAGCACACACAGACACGCACACACACACACACACACACGCACACACACACACACACACACACAGACACGCACGCACAGACACGCGCACACACAGACACACACACGCACGCACACGCAGACACACGCACACACACGCAGACACACACACACACACGCAGACACACGCACACACACGCAGACACACACACACACACGCACGCACACACAGACACACACACGCACGCACACGCAGACACACGCACACACACGCAGACACACACACACACACACGCACACACACACACGCAGACACACACACACACACACGCAGACACACACACGCAGACACACACGCGCACACACACACAAGCACACACAGACACAAGCACACACAGACACGCACACACACACACACACACACACGCACACACACACACACACACACACAGACACGCACGCACAGACACGCGCACACACAGACACACACACGCACGCACACGCAGACACACGCACACACACGCAGACACACACACACACACGCAGACACACGCACACACACGCAGACACACACACACACACACACACGCAAACACACACGCGCACACACACACACACACAGACACACACAGACACACACACACACAGACACGCAAACACACACGCAGACGCACACACAGACGCACACACGCACACACACACAGACGCACACAGACGCACACAGACACACACACACACACAGACGCACACACACACACACACACACGCGCACACACACACAGACGCACACACAGACGCACACACAGACGCACACACAGACGCACACACACACACACACGCACACACACACACAGTTAATCAGCAGACGGCTTTACTGTAAACCGCCACATGTCGTCAGATGTACAGCTGTGATATTACAGACTCTGTTTGATCTACTACACAAACTCAAACACGTCATTGGGCTAAAGTTTTAATAAATCACTGTTCAATTGTAAAAAAGTTTAATGATTTTAATAAATTAGAATTCAGGGAATAAAAATAAAACAGAATTTGGGGAATAAAAATAAAACAGAATTTGAGGAATAAAAATAAAACAGAATTTGGGAAAATAAAAGAATTTGGGGATTAAAAATAAAACAGAATTTGGGGAATAAAAATAAAACAGAATGTGGGGAATAAAAATAAAACAGAATTTGGGAAATACAAATAAAACAGAATTTGGGAAATACAAATAAAACAGAATTTGGGGAATAAAAATAAAACAGAATTTGGGGAATAAAAATGAAACAGAATTTGGGAAATACAAATAAAACAGAATTTGGGAAATACAAATAAAACAGAATTTGGGGAATAAAAATAAAACAGAATTTGGGGAATAAAAATAAAACAGAATTTGGGGAATAAAAATGAAACAGAATTTGGGGAATAAAAATGAAACAGAATTTGGGGAATAAAAATAAAACAGAATTTGGGGAATAAAAATAAAACAGAATTTGGGAAATACAAATAAAACAGAATTTGGGAAATACAAATAAAACAGAATTTGGGGAATAAAAATAAAACAGAATTTGGGGAATAAAAATGAAACAGAATTTGGGGAATAAAAATAAAACAGAATTTGGGGAATTAAAATGAAACAGAATTTGGGGAATAAAAATAAAACAGAATTTGGGAAAATAAAAGAATTTGGGGAATAAAAATAAAACAGAATTTGGGAAAATAAAAGAATTTGGGGAATAAAAATAAAACAGAATTTGGGGAATAAAAATAAAACAGAATTTGGGAAAATAAAAGAATTTGGGGAATAAAAATAAAACAGAATTTGGGAAAATAAAAGAATTTGGGGAATAAAAATAAAACAGAATTTGGGAAAATAACTGAATTTGGGGAATAAAAATAAAACAGAATTTGGGGAATAAAAATAAAACAGAATTTGGGAAAATAAAAGAATTTGGGGATTAAAAATAAAACAGAATTTGGGGAATAAAAATAAAACAGAATGTGGGGAATAAAAATAAAACAGAATTTGGGAAATACAAATAAAACAGAATTTGGGAAATACAAATAAAACAGAATTTGGGGAATAAAAATAAAACAGAATTTGGGGAATAAAAATAAAACAGAATTTGGGGAATAAAAATAAAACAGAATTTGGGAAATACAAATAAAACAGAATTTGGGGAATAAAAATAAAACAGAATTTGGGGAATAAAAATAAAACAGAATTTGGGGAATTAAAATGAAACAGAATTTGGGGAATAAAAATAAAACAGAATTTGGGGAATAAAAATAAAACAGAATTTGGGGAATAAAAATAAAACAGAATTTGGGGAATTAAAATGAAACAGAATTTGGGGAATAAAAATAAAACAGAATTTGGGGAATAAAAATAAAACAGAATTTGGGGAATAAAAATAAAACAGAATTTGGGGAATAAAAATAAAACAGAATTTGGGGAATTAAAATGAAACAGAATTTGGGGAATAAAAATAAAACAGAATTTGGGAAATAAAAATAAAACAGAATTTGGGGAATAAAAATAAAACAGAATTTGGGGAATTAAAATGAAACAGAATTTGGGGAATAAAAATAAAACAGAATTTGGGGAATAAAAATAAAACAGAATTTGGGGAATTAAAATGAAACAGAATTTGGGGAATAAAAATAAAACAGAATTTGGGGAATAAAAATAAAACAGAATTTGGGGAATTAAAATGAAACAGAATTTGGGGAATAAAAATAAAACAGAATTTGGGGAATAAAAATAAAACAGAATGTGGGGAATAAAAATAAAACAGAATTTGGGGAATAAAAATAAAACAGAATTTGTGGAATAAAAATAAAACAGAATTTGGGGAATAAAAATAAAACAGATTTTGGGGAATAAAAATAAAACAGAATTTGGGGAATAAAAATAAAACAGAATTCTGGAAAATAAAAGAATTTGGGGAATAAAAATAAAACAGAATTTGGGAAAATAAAAGAATTTGGGGAATAAAAATAAAACAGAATTTGGGAAAATAAAAGAATTTGGGGAATAAAAATAAAACAGAATTTGGGGAATAAAAATAAAACAGAATTCTGGAAAATAAAAGAATTTGGGGAATAAAAATAAAACAGAATTTGGGAAAATAAAAGAATTTGGGGAATAAAAATAAAACAGAATTTGGGAAAATAACTGAATTTGGGGAATAAAAATAAAACAGAATTTGGGGAATAAAAATAAAACAGAATTTGGGAAAATAAAAGAATTTGGGGAATAAAAATAAAACAGAATTTGGGAAAATAAAAGAATTTGGGGAATAAAAATAAAACAGAATTTGGGGAATAAAAATAAAACAGAATTTGGGGAATAAAAATAAAACAGAATTTGGGGAATAAAAATAAAACAGAATTTGGGGAATAAAAATAAAACAGAATTTGGGGAATAAAAATAAAACTGAATTTGGGAAAATAAAAGAATTTGGGGAATAAAAATAAAACAGAATTTGGGAAAATAAAAGAATTTGGGGAATAAAAATAAAACAGAATTTGGGAAAATAAAAGAATTTGGGGAATAAAAATAAAACAGAATTTGGGGAATAAAAATAAAACAGAATTTGGGAAAATAAAAGAATTTGGGGAATAAAAATAAAACAGAATGTGGGGAATAAAAATAAAACAGAATTTGGGGAATAAAAATAAAATAGAATTTGAGGAATAAAATACAATAGAATTTGGGAAAATAAAACTGAATTTGGAGGGGAAAAAAACAACAACAGAATTTGAGGAAAAAATTTAATTTGGGGAAAATAAATCAGAATTTGGGAAGAAATAAAAGGAATTTCATATATAACAAACAATAACAACAAAAGCTGCTGTATGTGAGAAGCACACACACACACACACACACACACACACACACACACACAAACACACACACACACACACACACACACACTCACACTCACCTCTGACAGACTACAAACTCTCTCTGATCTCTACGAGCTGACGATCTTCAGGATTTCCTACAGGAAAAACATCATCATCATCATCACATCATCATCATCATGACATCATCATCATCATCATCAGTCATTACTGGCTGTTGTTATTCATCTCTAGTTATTGTCCCTCATTGAGCCTGCCTGTCTTCCTCAGAGGAATGGACAGAATAATGATTTCACTGTAATGTTAATGGTTCAGATCATGAAAACACAATTTTCTTGTTCTTTTGAAATAAATAAACACATTTGACGTCACGCGCGTGTATTAGCATATGCCACGCCCACATTACCACATCAAAGCCAGTGCGGCCGCTGGCCCCGCCCACCCGGTAAGAAAACAGAGTCCGTTTGAGCGGTGAGGATTCGCTTCAGCTCACTGTGAGATTAAATGAGCCCGATCCGCGGAGATCTGGGTTTATTCCGCTCTGACGCGAGGCTGATCTGAGATCTGGGGTTATTCTGACACCATTATTCCAACCGTTAATAAAATCGCGATAAACGCTCAGTTTGATCACGTTAATCCGGGGTAATATAGCAGAGAGCAGAATAACACACACGTTTATCAGAAAACAGAGGCGTTTAATGCGCACTAACGGCTCTCAAAGGCTGTTTTTCTGTCATTGTGCAGAGAGTTAGCTTTAGCCGTTAGCCTCTCTGGGGTTTCTCTCAGCACACACACTAACACACACACACACACCGCTCCTGCACGGCTCCATCGAGTGTGTGTGTTAAATCAGAGCTGATCATCAGTACACACACCAGCGTGTCATCTCTAATGTCAGCCGTGCGTTTATATCTGCACTTACCTTCAGTTCTGCACAGTCCTTCAGCTCCGCCATGTTTATCCGACGCCAAAACACTGGGGCTGCCCGCGGGAAAAGCCCAAACCAACGGAACAATCGAGAACAAAAACAGCACAACTAAACAGCCGAGAGCGGTCTATACATAATGGGAGCTGCTAATACATTTAATCACGCATTTAACTGAGGCAAATCACCACAAAATAAACATTCGCAGGCGATCAGGCAGTGTGTTGGGCAGCCCTCAGAAGACGCGCGCCGTCATTGTTGACATTCTTTTGTGCGCTGGAGACGCGCGTTCACGCGCACTAGGGCGCGTTTATTTATTTCGTCACATTTATAGGCAAGTAAAGCATATATTTATAGGTTAATGTGTATAACATTGTTTATTTTTCTTCCGTTATTTCCCCATATATATATGAGTGCCAATAAAACATACAAACAAGAGAAAATCCCACAAACATAAAAAATCTGTTTATTTACACCAAATACACACACGGTTTGTTGATACCAATATTATTAGACATCACCACAAATTATACTCCATCCCAATATATTTGATTTAATACTTCAATCACAGATACTCTAATAAACAACCTTCACAAATACAGTCAACAATCAGCTCAAAAATATGAAAATATCATAAAATCATCAGAACACGATTCTTCACAGACACGCGCCTCTCAAATGTGATTTGTGTCGTGTGTAAAGACACAAACACACAAAGCTTTTAAATTATATAGAATCACATGAACATTATGTTCTCAAAAACACAGGATTTAGCACATATGCACAATAACACACACACAACAGATCTTCCCACATCATCTCTTCTGCTCCCTTTATTCCTCTGAGAATCCCCCGAAGACAACATGATTATGATCAAGACAGACTTTCATTATTGGATTATGAGCTTGTTTCCACCACAGAGTAAAACAACTAAAAAGGTCTCGGACATTTTCCTCGCAATTCTGAGGGAAAAAAGTCTGATTGTGCACTCAACTTTACAAAAAAGTCAGACAGAATTGCGAGATGAACAAAATCGTGAAGGAAAAAAAAAGTAATTAAGTAATTACGAAATGTCAGAATTGCGATAGTAACTCAAAAGTACGATAAATAAATTCTGAATTGTGACAAAATCGTAATTACGGAAAATGTCAAAATGGCGAAATATAAACAAAATTGCGAGATATAAACTCAAAAGTGCGAGAAATAAAGTCAGAATTGAGAAAAAAAATAGTAATTATGAATTAAGTCAAAATTGCAAGATATAAACTCAATAGTGCAAGAAATACTCAGAATTGTGACAAAATCGTAATAGCGAAATATAAACAAAATTGTGAGATATAAACTCAAAAGTGCGAGAAATGAAGTCAGAATTGAGAAAAAAATTACGAAAAGTCAAAATTGCAAATATAAACAAAATTGCGAGATATTAACTCAAGTGCGAGAAATAAAGTAGGATGTGTGACAAAATCGTAATAACAAAAAAGTCAGAATTGCGAGATACACAAAATTGCGAAAAAATTAAGTCAGAATTGAGAAAAAAAAAGTAAATATGAAATTAAGTAAGAATTGCAAGATATAAACTAAAAAGTACGAGAAATAAATTCTGAATTGTGACAATCGTAATTACGGAAAATGTCAAAATTGCGAAATATAAACAAAGTTGCGAGATATAAACTCAAAAGTGAGAAATAAAGTCAGAATTGAGAAAAAAAATAGTAATTACGAATTAAGTCAAAATTGCAAGATATAAACTTAATAGTGCAAGAAATACTCAGAATTTTGACAAAATCGTAATTGCGAAATATGAACAAAATTGTGAGATATAAACTCAAAAGTGCGAGAAATGAAGTCAGAATTGCGAGATATAAACTGAAAAGTACGAGAAATATTCAGAATTTTTGACAAAATCGTAATTACGAATAAAGTCAAAATTGCTAATATAAACAAAATTGCGAGATATAAACTCAATTGTGCTAGAAATACTCAGAATTGTGACCAAATCGTAATTACGAATAAAGTCAAAATTGCAAATATAAACAAAATTGCGAGATATAAACTCAAGTGCAAGAAATAAAGTAGGATGTGTGACAATCATAATTACGAAAAATTTCAGAATTGCGAGATAAACACAATTGCGAAAAAATTAAGTCAGAATTGAGAAAAAAAAATAGTAATTATGAAATTAAGTCAGAATTGCAAGATATGAACTCAAAAGTATGAGAAATAAATTCTGAATTGTGACAATCGTAATGAAGGAAAATTCAAAATTGCGAAATGTAAACTCAAATGTGAGAAATAAAGTCAGATGTGTGACAAAATCGTAATTACGAAAAAAGTCAGAATTGCGAGATAAAAGCTCAAAAACGTATAATTACGAAAGGTCGGAATTGCGAGAGATCCACTCGTAATGCCCTTTTGTGTAGTTATTGTGTGTTGGACACTGCAGTGTGATTGTGAATGAGATTCGTCCGGTCAGGTTTCGGCCAGAACCCGTTCTCACTGCGCAGCTGGGACCGGTCAGAACCAGAACTCTGATCAGTGAGACTGGACACGAGGAACCTCTAAACACCGGCGGCGGTCAGCGGAACGAACTTCTGCGCCTGACCGGCCCCAATCTCCGCCACGTACAGATCGGCGCTCTTCAGGTCCAGGTCCACCAGGTGCGGTTTGATGTCCTCGGCCAGCTGGATGGTGCTGATCACCTGACACTGACCGATGATGCCGACGGGCGGAGCCTCCAGCAGCGTGATCTGATTGGCGTTTAACTGGGCCACCACCATGTACTTCTGGTCAGGAGTGAATCTGTGGGTCACAAACACAAACACGTACAGTCCAGATCAGGGTCAGGGTTCAGTCCAGATCAGGGTCAGGGTTCAGTCCAGATCAGGGTCAGGGTTTAGTCCAGATCAGGGTCAGGGTTTAGTCCAGATCAGGGTCAGGGTTCAGTCCAGATCAGGGTCAGGGTTCAGTCCAGATCAGGGTCAGGGTTCAGTCCAGATCAGAGTCAGTGTTCAGATCAGGGTCAGGGTTCAGTCCAGATCAGGGTCAGGGTTCAGTCCAGGTCAGGGTCAGGGTTTAGTCCAGATCAGGGTCAGGGTTCAGTCCAGATCAGGGTCAGGGTTCAGTCCAGATCAGGGTCAGGGTTTAGTCCAGATCAGGGTCAGGGTTTAGTCCAGATCAGAGTCAGGGTTCAGTCCAGATCAGGATCAGGGTTCAGTCCAGATCAGGGTCAGGGTTCAGATCAGGGTCAGGGTTCAGTCCAGATCAGGGTCAGGGTTCAGTCCAGATCAGGGTCAGGGTTCAGTCCAGATCAGGGTCAGTGTTCAGTCCAGATCAGGGTACGGGTTCAGTCCAGATCAGGGTCAGGGTTCAGTCCAGATCAGGGTCAGGGTTCAGTCCAGATCAGGGTCAGGGTTCAGTCCAGATCAGGGTCAGGGTTCAGTCCGGGTCAGGGTTTAGTCCAGATCAGGGTCAGGGTTCAGTCCAGATCAGGGTCAGGGTTCAGTCCAGATCAGGGTCAGGGTTTAGTCCAGATCAGGGTCAGGGTTCAGTCCAGATCAGGGTCAGAGTTCAGTCCAGATCAGGGTCAGGGTTCAGTCCAGATCAGGGTCAGGGCTCAGTCCAGATCAGGGTCAGAGTTCAGTCCAGATCAGGGTAAGGGTTCAGTCCAGATCAGGGTCAGGGTTCAGTCCAGATCAGGGTCAGTCCAGATCAGGGTCAGGGTTCAGTCCAGATCAGGGTTTAGTCCAGGTCAGAGTTTAGTCCAGATAAGGGTCAGGGTTCAGTCCAGATCAGGGTCAGGGTTCAGTCCGGGTCAGGGTTTAGTCCAGATCAGGGTCAGGGTTCAGTCCAGATCAGGGTCAGGGTTCAGTCCAGATCAGGGTCAGGGTTTAGTCCAGATCAGGGTCAGGGTTCAGTCCAGATCAGGGTCAGAGTTCAGTCCAGATCAGGGTCAGGGTTCAGTCCAGATCAGGGTCAGGGCTCAGTCCAGATCAGGGTCAGAGTTCAGTCCAGATCAGGGTAAGGGTTCAGTCCAGATCAGGGTCAGGGTTCAGTCCAGATCAGGGTCAGTCCAGATCAGGGTCAGGGTTCAGTCCAGATCAGGGTTTAGTCCAGGTCAGAGTTTAGTCCAGATAAGGGTCAGGGTTCAGTCCAGATCAGGGTCAGGGTTCAGTCCAGGTCAGAGTTTAGTCCAGATCAGGGTCAGAGTTCAGTCCAGATCAGGGTCAGGGTTCAGTCCAGATCAGGGTCAGGGTTCAGTCCAGATCAGGGTCAGAGTTCAGTCCAGATCAGGGTAAGGGTTCAGTCCAGATCAGGGTCAGGGTTCAGTCCAGATCAGGGTCAGTCCAGATCAGGGTCAGGGTTCAGTCCAGATCAGGGTTTAGTCCAGGTCAGAGTTTAGTCCAGATAAGGGTCAGGGTTCAGTCCAGATCAGGGTCAGGGTTTAGTCCAGGTCAGAGTTTAGTCCAGATCAGGGTCAGGGTTCAGTCCAGATCAGGGTCAGGGTTCAGTCCAGGTCAGAGTTTAGTCCAGATCAGGGTCAGAGTTCAGTCCAGATCAGGGTCAGGATTCAGTCCAGATCAGGGTCAGGGTTCAGTCCAGATCAGGGTCAGGGTTCAGTCCAGATTCAGGGTTTAGTCCAGATCAGGGTCAGGGTTCAGTCCAGATTCAGGGTCAGGGTTTAGTCCAAATCAGGGTCAGGGTTCAGTCCAGATCAGGGTCAGGGTTCAGTCCAGATTCAGGGTCAGGATTTAGTCCAGATCAGGGTCAGGGTTCAGTCCAGATTCAGGGTCAGGGTTTAGTCCAGATCAGGGTCAGGGTTCAGTCCAGATCAGGGTCAGGGTTCAGTCCAGATCAGGGTCAGGGTTCAGTCCAGATTCAGTGTCAGGGTTTAGTCCAGGTCAGTGTTCAGTCCAGATCAGGGTCAGGGTTTAGTCCAGATTAGGGTCAGGGTTTAGTCCAGATCAGGGTCAGGGTTTAGTCCAGATCAGGGTCAGTGTTTAGTCCAGATCAGGGTCAGGGTTCAGTCCAGATTCAGGGTCAGGGTTTAGTCCAGATCAGGGTCAGTGTTTAGTCCAGATCAGGGTCAGGGTTCAGTCCAGATCAGGGTCAGGGTTCAGTCCAGATTCAGGGTCAGGGTTTAGTCCAGATCAGGGTCAGGGTTCAGTCCAGATCAGGGTCAGTGTTTAGTCCAGATCAGGGTCAGGGTTCAGTCCAGATCAGGGTCAGGGTTCAGTCCAGATCAGGGTCAGGGTTCAGTCCAGATTCAGGGTCAGGGTTTAGTCCAGGTCAGTGTTCAGTCCAGATCAGGGTCAGTGTTTAGTCCAGATTAGGGTCAGGGTTCAGTCCAGATCAGGGTCAGTGTTTAGTCCAGATCAGGGTCAGTGTTTAGTCCAGATCAGGGTCAGGGTTCAGTCCAGATCAGGGTCAGGGTTCAGTCCAGATTAGGGTCAGGGTTCAGTCCAGATCAGGGTCAAGGTTTAGTCCAGATCAGGGTCAGTGTTTAGTCCAGATCAGGGTCAGGGTTCAGTCCAGATCAGGGTCAGGGTTTAATCCAGATCAGGGTCAGGGTTCAGTCCAGATCAGGGTCAGGGTTCAGTCCAGATCAGGGTTTAGTCCAGATCAGGGTCAGTGTTTAGTCCAGATCAGGGTCAGGGTTCAGTCCAGATCAGGGTCAGGGTTCAGTCCAGATCAGGGTCAGTGTTTAGTCCAGATCAGGGTCAGGGTTCAGTCCAGATCAGGGTTCAGTCCAGATCAGGGTCAGGGTTCAGTCCGGGTCAGGGTTTAGTCCAGATCAGGGTCAGGGTTCAGTCCAGATCAGGGTCAGGGTTCAGTCCAGATCAGGGTCAGGGTTTAGTCCAGATCAGGGTCAGGGTTCAGTCCAGATCAGGGTCAGAGTTCAGTCCAGATCAGGGTCAGGGTTCAGTCCAGATCAGGGTCAGGGCTCAGTCCAGATCAGGGTCAGAGTTCAGTCCAGATCAGGGTAAGGGTTCAGTCCAGATCAGGGTCAGGGTTCAGTCCAGATCAGGGTCAGTCCAGATCAGGGTCAGGGTTCAGTCCAGATCAGGGTTTAGTCCAGGTCAGA
>NC_137118.1:48192363-48227363 GCF_949357685.1 Gobio gobio | reverse complement strand
TACCCCTCTGGCACTGGGTAGTTGCGCCAGAATCCTGCACGGGTGTGAATATTGCTGAAACGGGTGAAAAACATCCTAGTGTGTCTGAAACGGGTGCGGGTCGGGTCGGACAAGGGAGAAACACGGGTTTTAAACAGTCACGTGCAAACGAATATAGGCCTATATATAAATAATATATGCATGTATATTGTAGATGTGTTCCTAAAAATATGCATATACAAAAATATGCCTCTCCTGTATTCCAAGTTGATAAAAATTTAAAATCCATATCAGTTTATCTGTGGCCGCGCGCGCGCCCTCACAGAAGAATCACAACCGCGCGCGCCCTCACAGAAGAATCACAACCGCGCGCGCCCTCACAGAAGAATCACAACCGCGCGCGCCCTCACAGAAGAATCACAACCGCGCGCTCACAGAAGAATCACAACCGCGCGCGCGCACACAGAAGAATCACAACCACGCGCGCCCTCAATGAAGAATCACAACCCCGCGCGCGCACACAGAAGAATCACAACCGCGCGCGCCCTCACAGAAGAATCACAACCGCGCGCGCTCACAGAAGAATCACAACCGCGCGCGCGCACACAGAAGAATCACAACCACGCGCGCCCTCACAGAAGAATCACAACCGCGCGCGCCCTCACAGAAGAATCACAACCGCGCGCGCCCTCACAGAAGAATCACAACCGCGTGCCCTCACAGAAGAATCACAACCGCGCGCGCGCACACAGAAGAATCACAACCGCGCGCCCTCACAGAAGAATCACAACCGCGCGCGCCCTCACAGAAGAATCACAACCGCGTGCCCTCACAGAAGAATCACAACAGCGCGCGCGCACACAGAAGAATCACAACCGCGCGCCCTCACAGAAGAATCACAACCGCGCGCCCTCACAGAAGAATCACAACCGCGCGCGCGCCCTCACAGAAGAATCACAACCGCGCGCGCCCTCACAGAAGAATCACAACCGCGTGCCCTTACAGAAGAGTCACAACCGCGCGCGCGCACACAGAAGAATCACAACCGCGCGCCCTCACAGAAGAATCACAACCGCGCGCCCTCACAGAAGAATCACAACCGCGCGCGCCCTCACAGAAGAATCACAACCGCGCGCGCCCTCACAGAAGAATCACAACCGCGCGCGCCCTCACAGAAGAATCACAACCGCGTGCCCTCACAGAAGAATCACAACCGCGTGCCCTCACAGAAGAATCACAACCGCGCGCGCGCACACAGAAGAATCACAACCGCAACCGCGCGCGCGCACACAGAAGAATCACAACCGCGCGCGCGCACACAGAAGAATCACAACCGCGCGCGCTCACAGAAGAATCACAACCGCGCGCCCTCACAGAAGAATCACAACCGCGCGCGCTCACAGAAGAATCACAACCGCGCGCGCTCACAGAAGAATCACAACCGCGCGCGCCCTCACAGAAGAATCACAACCGCGCGCGCTCACAGAAGAATCACAACCGCGCGCCCTCACAGAAGAATCACAACCGCGCGCGCGCCCTCACAGAAGAATCACAACCGCGCGCCCTCACAGAAGAATCACAACCGCGTGCCCTTACAGAAGAGTCACAACCGCGCGCGCGCACACAGAAGAATCACAACCGCGCTCCCTCACAGAAGAATCACAACCGCGCGCCCTCACAGAAGAATCACAACCGCGCGCGCCCTCACAGAAGAATCACAACCGCGCGCGCCCTCACAGAAGAATCACAACCGCGTGCCCTCACAGAAGAATCACAACCGCGTGCCCTCACAGAAGAATCACAACCGCGCGCGCGCACACAGAAGAATCACAACCGCAACCGCGCGCGCGCACACAGAAGAATCACAACCGCGCGCGCGCACACAGAAGAATCACAACCGCGCGCGCTCACAGAAGAATCACAACCGCGCGCCCTCACAGAAGAATCACAACCGCGCGCGCTCACAGAAGAATCACAACCGCGCGCCCTCACAGAAGAATCACAACCGCGCGCGCTCACAGAAGAATCACAACCGCGCGCGCTCACAGAAGAATCACAACCGCGTGCGCCCTCACAGAAGAATCACAACCGCGCGCCCTCACAGAAGAATCACAACCGCGCGCGCCCTCACAGAAGAATCACAACCGCGGCGCGCTCACAGAAGAATCACAACCGCGCGCGCGCACACAGAAGAATCACAACCGCGCGTGCGCACACAGAAGAATCACAACCGCGCGCGCTCACAGAAGAATCACAACCGCGCGCGCCCTCACAGAAGAATCACAACCGCGCGCGCTCTGCCTGCACTCGTCGAGATGGATCATGAGGAGTTTAAGAAAAGATAGACGCAAATGTGGAAGTTCATCGCTGAGGAAGCACGCAGATAACTGTGGTAACAAACCAAGCACAAGAAGTTCTATCCAACAGTATTTGTGTTATGTTTCCTGAGTTTGGTCTCTTAATAACACTGTCTTAGTACATTAAGGCCCGTTAAGTGTTTTTTTTATAATGGTTTTCTATGGTAGGAAAACGTTTAACGTGTAATTATACGCGTTGCGTTCATATTCTGGGCTCATCTGATTTTTTGTACATAGTATACGTTATTAGTATTATGTTTACTTTAGTATTATGTTTTCTTTAATAACTTGTATGCTGGCAATAAACATTTTTGTAACTGTGTCTATAATGTGATATGCTAAACTGATTTTATTGCGGGTGCGGTTCGGGTGTCGGTTCTATTTTAAGCGGGTCGGGTCGGGTGCGGATTTTATTTAGTGCTGTTGTCGGAAAACGGGTCGGATGCGGGTTTAAGCACTGTGGGTATGGGTTTAAGAAATCGGACCCGTGCAGGACTCTGAGTTGCGCCCCTGCTGATGATCGTGATGCGTGCGCACCTGGAGAGAGTTTAATCAGGCGGTTGTTCAAGCCGCCGTCTCCGTCCACGATGTAGATTTCTCCAGAGCTGTGGATGAAGATCTCGGCCGGCTGATCGAACTGCAGCGGACTGAGGGAAGAGCCGGCCTTCCCCGGGGATCCCAGCACCTGCAGCAGCTTCCCGGACGGAGAATACTGCTTCACTGTGTGTCCATACGGCCCTGGAACACAAGCGGACGGATGACTCACACACACACACACACACACTCACACACACACTCACACACACCTGCAGAGTAGGGATGGCTCGATACCACAATTTTTGCTTCGGTACGGTACCACAATCTGATACCGAAGTACCGATATTAAATCGATACCATACAGGGTCTGAATTTTGGCGCGGATATTGCGTATAATTTTACTTATATTTTGTTTATTATTAAATGAATCAACAAAGATTATCAAATCAGTCATTTGGAAACTTTCTTGTGCAGTAATTTCAGCAATACTCCCTTCTCTAGCTTCAAAAGACATCGCACACACACTATAAAAGCATCTGCGCGCTCAGATTCAAAACTTCAGCTTTCGTTTCAGGAGCTGACGGAAATCACTGCCCACGTGTTTTTAAACCTCGCTAATTTGAACATGCGAGCGATTTTATAGCATTTCGTAATACATGGGACGGGAGCTAAGAGAGAGTTTTCTGTGCGCTCATACCAACAACAAACACACAAGCCTAAAGAGCGTCACGCTTCCAAATTAAGTTGTTTTTCCTTAGTCAAATACACACAAACTTATGTCAAATATGTCCATCTTTAGTGAGTCGTCAAAAACACAGTTGTTTATGTCTTACGAGAATATAGTGCAATAGTATGCGTGCAAATATTATGAAATCTAAACGTCATTGGTTGAAACGAACGCTGGAGATTTCGTTATATTTAAACGATACGATCTTATGTATGTGCGTTGATCAGTGTTAAAAGAAAAAAAAATTCTAAATGAGATGGTTTGATTTATGCGCTCGCCTGTCGATCTCTTAATGTCTTGTACAGGTCAGGATGGGCGAGTGGCAGATGCTCGGCAAGGTTTGATGGTTCTTCAGCAGTTTTATTAGCAAAGTAATTCCAAATTTCACGTCTAATCCTCTCTTTATTAATGAGTTTTGGGCGTCTTGGATGAGAATCATCTGCTGTATTCATTTTGTTCCTCTATGGCACCACATTTGCCGGTTTCGCGTCAGTTTGGGTAACGCACTGCCACCTAGCAGTGAACTTCGGAACAGCAGCATATACCGAAATGAGCAAAATCATGATATCGTACCGTTTGAAATTAAATATGAACCGGTATTTTCCCAGTACCGGTATAACGCGCCTCCCTAACACACACACACACACCAGCAGAGGAACACAAACCCACCGTTCCCAACATCCGTGATCCACACGGTCGGATCCGCCGATGCGTTGGCCAGGAACATCCCATGAGGCATTTCCAGAGTACTGGTGTTCCAGGCCTGAAGGAACTCTCCATCCGTGCTGAAAACCAGGACCTTGGGGACGTTATCGCCTCTCTGTGCGGAGACACACACCAGAAGCAAGAGTTACGACTGATGGAATCATTAACGTATAGAGGACAGGACATTAATGTATAGAGGACAGGTCATTAATGTATAGAGGACAGGTTATTAATGTATAGAGGACAGGTCATTAATGTATAGAGGACAGGTCATTAATGTATAGAGGACAGGTTATTAATGTATAGAGGACAGATCATTAATGTATAGAGGACAGGTCATTAATGTATATAGGACAGATCATTAATGTATAGAGGACAGATCATTAATGTATAGAGGACAGGTCATTAATGTATAGAGGACAGATCATTAATGTATAGAGGACAGGTTATTAATGTATAGAGGACAGGTCATTAATGTATAGAGGACAGGTTATTAATGTATAGAGGACAGGACATTAATGTATAGAGGACAGGACATTAATGTATAGAGGACAGGACATTAATGTATAGAGGACAGGACATTAATGTATAGAGGACAGGTCATTAATGTATAGAGGACAGGTCATTAATGTATAGAGGACAGATCATTAATGTATAGAGGACAGGTCATTAATGTATATAGGACAGGTCATTAATGTATAGAGGACAGGTTATTAATGTATAGAGGACAGATCATTAATGTATAGAGGACAGATCATTAATGTATAGAGGACAGGTCATTAATGTATAGAGGACAGGTTATTAATGTATAGAGGACAGGTCATTAATGTATAGAGGACAGGTTATTAATGTATAGAGGACAGATCATTAATGTATAGAGGACAGGTCATTAATGTATAGAGGACAGGTTATTAATGTATATAGGACAGATCATTAATGTATAGAGGACAGATCATTAATGTATAGAGGACAGGTCATTAATGTATAGAGGACAGGTCATTAATGTATAGAGGACAGGTTATTAATGTATATAGGACAGATCATTAATGTATAGAGGACAGGTTATTAATGTATAGAGGACAGGTTATTAATGTATATAGGACAGATCATTAATGTATAGAGGACAGGTCATTAATGTATAGAGGACAGGTCATTAATGTATAGAGGACAGGTTATTAATGTATAGAGGACAGGACATTAATGTATAGAGGACAGGACATTAATGTATAGAGGACAGGACATTAATGTATAGAGGACAGGACATTAATGTATAGAGGACAGGTCATTAATGTATAGAGGACAGGTCATTAATGTATAGAGGACAGGTTATTAATGTATATAGGACAGATCATTAATGTATAGAGGACAGGTCATTAATGTATAGAGGACAGGTCATTAATGTATAGAGGACAGGTCATTAATGTATAGAGGACAGATCATTAATGTATAGAGGACAGGACATTAATGTATAGAGGACAGATCATTAATGTATAGAGGACAGATCATTAATGTATAGAGGACAGGTTATTAATGTATAGAGGACAGGTCATTAATGTATAGAGGACAGGTCATTAATGTATAGAGGACAGGTCATTAATGTATAGAGGACAGATCATTAATGTATAGAGGACAGGTCATTAATGTATAGAGGACAGGTCATTAATGTATAGAGGACAGATCATTAATGTATAGAGGACAGGTCATTAATGTATAGAGGACAGGTCATTAATGTATAGAGGACAGGTCATTAATGTATAGAGGACAGATCATTAATGTATAGAGGACAGATCATTAATGTATAGAGGACAGATCATTAATGTATAGAGGACAGGTTATTAATATATAGAGGACAGGTCATTAATGTATAGAGGACAGATCATTAATGTATAGAGGACAGGACATTAATGTATAGAGGACAGGTCATTAATGTATAGAGGACAGGTCATTAATGTATAGAGGACAGATCATTAATGTATAGAGGACAGGTCATTAATGTATAGAGGACAGGTCATTAATGTATAGAGGACAGATCATTAATGTATAGAGGACAGATCATTAATGTATAGAGGACAGGTCATTAATGTATAGAGGACAGGTCATTAATGTATAGAGGACAGGTCATTAATGTATAGAGGACAGATCATTAATGTATAGAGGACAGGACATTAATGTATAGAGGACAGGTCATTAATGTATAGAGGACAGGTCATTAATGATGTATAGAGGACAGGTCATTAATGTATAGAGGACAGGTCATTAATGTATAGAGGACAGGTCATTAATGTATAGAGGACAGGACATTAATGTATAGAGGACAGGTCATTAATGTATAGAGGACAGGTCATTAATGTATAGAGGACAGGTCATTAATGTATAGAGGACAGGTCATTAATGTATAGAGGACAGATCATTAATGTATAGAGGACAGGTCATTAATGTATATAGGACAGGTCATTAATGTATAGAGGACAGGTCATTAATGTATAGAGGACAGGTCATTAATGTATAGAGGACAGATCATTAATGTATAGAGGACAGGTCATTAATGTATATAGGACAGGTCATTAATGTATAGAGGACAGGTCATTGATGTATAGAGGACAGGTCATTAATGTATAGAGGACAGATCATTAATGTATAGAGGACAGGTCATTAATGTATATAGGACAGGTCATTAATGTATAGAGGACAGGTCATTAATGTATAGAGGACAGGTCATTAATGTATAGAGGACAGATCATTAATGTATAGAGGACAGGTCATTAATGTATATAGGACAGGTCATTAATGTATATAGGACAGGTCATTAATGTATATAGGACAGGTCATTAATGTATATAGGACAGGTCATTAATGTATAGAGGACAGGTCATTAATGTATATAGGACAGGTCATTAATGTATAGAGGACAGGTCATTAATGTATAGAGGACAGGTCATTAATGTATAGAGGACAGGTCATTAATGTATAGAGGACAGGTCATTAATGTATAGAGGACAGGTCATTAATGTATAGAGGACAGATCATTAATGTATAGAGGACAGGTCATTAATGTATAGAGGACAGGTCATTAATGTATAGAGGACAGGTCATTAATATGGTCATGTGATTCAGAAGTGTGAGCTCCTCCTCCTCACCTGCGCCACATAGACCCGCCCCTGCAGGTGATTGACAGCCACCGCGAACACCTGACCGCTGAACAGCTCGGGCTTTCTGGGCCAGGAAGTGTCCAGTTTATAGAGCGCGCGCCCGTAAACACTGAAGTCCGCGTGAGATCGCGACGCGACGCTCGTCTGCAAACACACCACACCTCATTTACCACAGATACCACAGCATTCCCCGGGGCACGGTGGAGTTATTATGGTCTTCATTAGTTTTCTACTTACAGTGCTAGAACACACACATACCATAATAACGCCACAGTGCCCGGATATGTACAGTAACACCTGTCAATCAAACTCCACAGCGATCGATCGATCGGACTCACGTGAGAGCTGATGACGCCACACATGAACATGATGAAGAGGATTAATGCCATGGCAACAGCAATTAAACAGCAGTAGTTACGCCTTCTCATAGAGATTAAAGATCATCGATCCTCACGAGCCAGCGGCGCTGCACTTCCTGTTTTGATCACATGACGACTCCTCTAAGCTCACTGGTTCACACTGACAGCGGTGACGTCACGTGCCATCGAAAAATACAAGACAATTATTCATTTATATATATATATTTTAAAATGTTTTATACATCAGGCTCTTATATTATTTGTACATATTAAGGGAAAAATACTAAAGTTTATTCAGAGACTCAAAATGAGAAAAAATATGCAATGTTTATATGAGATTATGTAAATCAATGAGATCTTTAGAACAGTACAGCAGATACTGACAGAAAATGCTTTTTAATATCTGTATCTGCCAATAATATGTATTAGTAAGATATTTTAAATGCTTAGTTTTATGATCAAAGCTTTAATGCGCATATCAAATGTAATATAGAAGCTTTCTGGCGTTAAAATGGCGGCACAAAATGGCGGCTTCACTGTAAGGGACCCGTGGTGTGTGTAGATAGAAAACGCTCATTCTAAGGTAGGGATGTGACGGTGAGGAAATTTTCCCACCGGTTAATTGATGTGTGACAACACCGGTAATACCGGTTTCACCGAAGGCTTTTAAATCACTAATTCTATCTAACCGAAAGTAACATGCACACGAGCGCTCTGAACTGAAAACGCGCCAGTGCGCACACACACCGTGAATGAAGCTCGTCTGTAAATGCGCGCTCTGAGGCCATGGGCGCGTCTCAATCAGCTCCTAGTTCAGTAGTCAGGGCACTGATCAAGCATTGATCAGTCTATGATCGAGATGCACGCCATGAATGCACACTGTTAGTTCGTCCGTAAAGCCTCGTTTATACTCGACGCGCCCGCACGAGCGCGAGGGTGCGCGCGGCAAAAATAAATCTGCGCAGTCAGCGTAGCGGAGCCAGGCCAAAGTAAACAATGCGCGCTCCGTGCGGCCGTGCACATTTTACTTTGGGTTTTTAATTAGCGCCAATTCAGCTGCGGGTTGCTTGAATTGTGGGTTCATTAGCCTATTATTTTAAATGAAAAACACAACAACAAAACAAATGACAAACTCCCTTAAATAGGCGCTTTTACGTTTCGTTTTGAAACCAAATCTTGCGCGATCATCTCCGTCAGCTCCTCACTCTTAAATCTGATGAATGACTCCTGCCGCTGCCGAGACTCACGGTCAGATCCTGCTTTATTAAGCAGATACCTTCAGTTTTTATTTGTATTGTCTGTTCTCTAACTGAACTAAATTATTTTATTACTATAAAAAAAAAATCAAAAAGACGGTGGGCGGTGCCACGGTCGGCAAGTGATGTAACCGGTGTTGAGTCTGGACACCGGAAACACCGACTATCGTAGCAAGCCTATTCTAAGGGAATAAACACATAACGGTTCATTATGTAAGCTCTTTATACACCACTGAAAACATTCTTATGTGTTTTATATTGCATTTCTGTCACTAGATCCTCATAAACACTACACACTGCACCTTTAATTCATCGTTGTCTGCTTTTTTTGCTTTGTGAAAAACTGATGTTTAAAATAATATGCAAAGGAAAACCAAGTCCTATGTTTGATGTCACATGTCTTATTAGTGTTCCAAAGTATTCTAAAGTATTTAGATTGAGCAACAAAACCTGTGTAACCTAACAAAGTACATTACTTTCAAAGCATGTGTTTTGTAATCTGTAGTGAAATACATTTTAAAAGTGACCGTCCCATCTGTGGTTATACGGTAGGGGGCGCTGTTACACATCCTCTGAACGAGGACAGAATCTCCTGATAAAACACAGCAGAAGAAGAAGCAGAAACCAGCGATAGAGGACCAGCTATTCAGAGGAATCAAGTGAGTTCAGAAGACCCTGCCACGCACCTGCCAATCAAATCAAAAATACAGCTACCGAACAGCCAATCAGAAAATAGCATTGCTGTATCCGGGTAAGATTTAGATATTCCCGCAACAACAACGTTAACATTCTGCCACCTACTGGGGGTTTAGTTTAATGTTTTCTTTCCAACATTTCTTATTTGTATATTTAAAACAATCTCATAACATTTTTCAGTGTAAATGATTTAATTTGATTGGCAACAGCTCTACAGTGTCTTATTCTAATTTAATTTATAGATCAAATGTAAGAATATAAAACGAAAGCTGAAGCATAGCCGATATTTAAAAAGATTATGGGAAAATGCCCTTCATAAAAGGTAAAAATATCAAAGATATGCAGATTTAAATATCTCAAAGCTGATTGAACACTGGTGAGAATATTGCTTCAGAATAAATAATATTTACAACACACTAAATTCTGAAAATATATATATATTCCAAATTATTATGGATTATTAATTTGCCTCTTCCCTGAAGTCATTGAAATAGAGAAATGCAAGAATTAATACTATGCACACACACACAGAAATGTTGAATAAAAATATTATTATTTATTTATTTATACAAATTAGTGTCATTTTTCAGATCAGAACCTCGTCCCCACCCAAACCCGTCGCCAAAATCTCTGAAACTTGAGAGCCCTGAACAATGATCAGAAATACTAGAGATACTTTCATAGTTGGCAGTGGCGCAAGAAGTGGGAAGTCAATGATAGAAATATGAAATTATTCCAGGCCTATGAAACTATAAACTGCCAGTATAGTTGGTGAGTGGATTCTAGAATCATTCAACTAATTCGTTCTAACCGACTGTTCAAAAACGCTGAATTATTCGAGAACGAAACCTATACTTTGTTTGAATCTATTTTTGTTGGAAAAATAGAGCAAAACTGTATAAAATTACAACTTGTTGTTTATTGAACTGTTGTATAAAATGAATATGGCATTTTGTAATCGTGCTGATATCGGCTACTCTGGAAAATAACACTCTTGCTCATATGATATTGCTTAACTCATAATCTCCTCTTTAATTACTTTCAAACAAATGTTTATTTTTATGTTTGTTATTAGCCTATTTTTAATGAAAGTACAACAACAATAAAATAGTACAGTAGCCTAAAAAAACTTGTGTATATTAAACTTTTATAAAAAAATGAATAAGACGGATGACATAAAATAGCTATACTTGAATTATTACAAATAAATAAAAGATATTTGGAAATTCCTCTTTAAAACGGAAACCCTCAGTTTGTGTTTTTTTTGTGTGTTATTAACAAACGTGATCTTACGCTTGTGCCTCCGCTATCGTCCTGTCAATCATCTCGCTCGCGGCTATGATTACAGTTACAGTACTTGAATTCACCATCATCGTTTCCCATCCTCAGCCGAGTTTTTGCAATGACCATCAACACTAGATCAATGGACAAGTGGAAACGCGCCAGGTTACAATTTAGTAGGAACTAAAGAGCTCTAGAATGTTTGCTAGCAACATTGTTAGTATTGCGCATCGAGAACCGGTTCCTACTTGGAATCGTTATAAAAATTCAGATTCTTTTCTTTTTTTTCGTTTCTTTATCAATGGGGGGGTGCCAAAATTGTTTCTGCATACTCCTCTGGCTCTGGGTAGTTGCGCCCCTGATAGTCGGTATTTTAAATCAGTTTCATACATTTCATTTTAGTTATATTTTTGGTCATTTTATTTGTGTGTGTGTGTGTGTGTGTGTGTGTGTGTGTGTGTAAAGTGAAGATCAGCAGAAACACACAGAATGAGGCGAGATCAGCTTTAATGTTTGCAGATCTGATCCAGACACATAATCAACAAGATCATAATGAGCAGATCAATACATTCATACGCAGGTGGACGTCAGTCAGGTGGTCTGGACACCACATGAGTCCGTCATGATGCATTATGGGATGGCGGTCAGGAGAGACGAGGCGTCACTCTCGTATGCTGGCGGAGTAAGAGAACTGAGGGAAGTGAGCCGGCCCAGCGTCCTCCACACCGCGACAGCTTCCTGAAACCAGAGCAGAAGAACATGTGACCACCCGCCGCGGAGCTCACGGCCAATCAGACGACAGGACTCACGCTTGTCTGGAGGCGTGACGGTGATGCTCTGCGCCGTGAACTCGTCGTCGAAGTATCGCGTGTCCGTCTCTGAGGTCACCTGCGGTTTGAAGAGCGGCACGAGCTGCGGGACGAAAGCAGATTCATTTTGTAAAAAAGTTTGTATTTTCTATATGTAGCTGCTGTTGTGCGTTTCTAAATCGTTTCTGTATTTCCTCAATATTATATAACATTTTAGAGGACTAACAGGCTGGAGTAGGCGCCCTCATAAGATTCCATAATAGAATTTTGGATAATAATGGAATATCGCGAGTGGTGTTGGGGAACGCATTACAAGTAACTTGAGTTGCGTAATAATATCACTTTTTCCAAGTAACTAGTAAAGTAACGCATTACTTTTCAAATTTACAACAAAATATCTGAGTTACTTTTCACATTAATTTGACTGACAGCTCTCCTGTCCTCATGTTGAGTTAGTGCAGAGGTGTGTGTGTGTGTGTGTGTGAACATGATGGTTATTGTAGTTCTAGACTAAATGTGAGCATTTATTTATCTCACTTGCACAAAAAAAGTAACGCAAAAGTAACGTAACGCATTACTTTTCTTAAAAAGTAACTAAGTAACTCAATTAGTTACTTTTTAAGGGAGTAACGCAATATTGTAATGCATTTCTTTTCAGAGTAACTTTCCCCAACACTGGTCGCGAGTGGTGGCGAGCCAAAGTGTTCATATACGTCTGATTGCGCACTGACACGTCAAAAGCCTGCGATTTGACAGCAAAATGCGCGTCCTTGACGCGGGAATTACCACAAAAACGTGTGCTTTGGGGTCAAGGACGTTTCTGCGTTTCCGATGCAGGTTTTTATATTAGAAAGCACGTCCTCGACGCGTGATTTGCTAGTTTTCCGTGACCCCAAACAGGAAGTGCAAACTTGTGTTTGAAGTATCCAATCAGACTAAAGATCGCGCTCTTTCCTTGGTGTTCTCAAAATTGCATGCTTACTTTTTAGGGCACACGTCTTATAAAGTAAAGTTACATATTGTTGACCATCTTTTTAAGTCATTACACTATTTACCACGATACACTATGACTGTTATAGAAATAAATGAAGTCAGTATCAACAAAATCCATCTTACCATTTATCAAAGTCCACTTACACTGTAATTGCAATTCTCTAAATAATGTAATGAGATTTTTAGATTTATGTTCTAAATATAATATTTCAATTACAGAAATAAGAAATTATTCCAGGCCTATGAAACTATAAACTGCCAGTATAGTTGGTGAGTGGATTCTAGAATCATTCAACTAATTCGTTCTAACCGACTGTTCAAAAACGCTGAATTATTCGAGAACGAAACCTATACTTTGTTTGAATCTGCACGAACCCTACAGGACACACTCCACTACTAGAGATGCACACTACAGTTAGTCCACGGTTCAATACACACCTCGGTTTTTAACCACAGTTCTCGGTTCGGTTCTGATGGCTTGTCACATCAGTTTTTTGTTATTCTATTCTTAAGTGACAGGAACAGCAAGAGGTTAAGGAGAAATGTTTCTTTATTGCAATACTCTTTCTTTATTTTACTTAAAATAATTGAAAAACCTTACTTAAACTTAAAACTTTACTTAAAAAAAACCTTGTACACATTCCTAGTGTATAGTATAATATAAAAAATATATATAAAGATTTACACTGGCAGCTCAGAGCAGTACAGCAGCATTTAAGTATGAAATTGAATGAATAAATGTAAAAATAAAACACTTCACAGACTTCACTATAAAATATACACTGATTCTTATTAAAGCTACTGTATTAAAGTTCTTCAGTCAAGAGCAGTGAGTGATTTTCTATTTGTCTTTAGTTGTTGTATTAACATTAAAGGGATAGTTCACTCAAAAATGAAAATTCGTCATCGAGAAATGAATACAGGTTTGAAACAATATTAGAGTGAGTAAATAATGACATAATTTTAGAGGTGAACTGTCCCTTTAAGGACCGCGTGTTCACTATAGGCTGCGCCGCTGTCAATTTATCTAATATACACACACACACACCGATTTTACTTTCACTTTAGACATAACCGACTGTGTTTATGTAAACCTTGTGTGTATTTGACAGTATTAGCGCAGTAAGACGACTCAGTCCAGTAATCACGTGTTTGACAAGCGTTTAGAGAATTAAATGTTGATGTTTAACGTGAATGAAATGTTTAACCGGCAAGGCTGTAAAACGCATGCAAATAATGAACTTTGGTGATTGTGAATATCTCTAGTGTCTGTGAGTATAACTCCACCACTGACCTGTGATGTGAATGTGTGTCGTGTTGTTCAGTATTGGGATGGAGGCAAATGATAGAATTTGTAGAAAAATAATTAATTAAATGCAAAACCGGAAAAATGCAAAACCGACTTCAGCACCTTCTTCTGCAGCACGTCCTCCCACTGAACCCCGCTGAAGAACCTGTGTGTCATCACATCTCTCGCATCATCAGGACCGCCTCCGAGCCTGCAGCCAATCACAACACTGACAGTTACTTCATCATCTGAGACACGTGTGCTGATCATTCCCTATCCTCTATATAGTGCACTGTCTGATCGTTCCCTATCCCCTATATAGAGCACTGTCTGATCATTCCCTATCCCCTATATAGTGCACTGTCTGATCGTTCCCTATCCCCTATATAGAGCACTGTCTGATCATTCCCTATCCCCTATATAATGCACAGTCTGATCGTTCCCTATCCCCTATATAGTGCACTGTCTGATCGTTCCCTATCCCCTATATAGTGCACTGTCTGATCGTTCCCTATCCCCTATATAGTGCACTGTCTGATCGTTCCCTATCCCCTATATAGTGCACTGTCTGATCGTTCCCTATCCCCTATATAGTGCACTGTCTGATCGTTCCCTATCCCCTATATAGTGCACTGTCTGATCGTTCCCTATCCCCTATATAGTGCACTGTCTGATCTTTCCCTATCCCCTATATAGTGCACTGTCTGATCGTTCCCTATCCCCTATATAGTGCAATGTCTGATCTTTCCCTATCCCCTATATAGTGCACAGTCTGATTGTTCTCTATACTCTATATAGTGCACTGTCTGATCGTTCCCTATCCCCTATATAGTGCACTGTCTGATCATTCCCTATCCCCTATATAGTGCACAGTCTGATCGTTCCCTATCCCCTATATAGTGCACTGTCTGATCGTTCCCTATCCCCTATATAGTGCAATGTCTGATCTTTCCCTATCCCCTATATAGTGCACTGTCTGATCTTTCCCTATCCCCTATAAAGTGCACTGTCTGATCTTTCCCTATCCCCTATATAGTGCACTGTCTGATCGTTCCCTATCCCCTATATAGTGCAATGTCTGATCTTTCCCTATCCCCTATATAGTGCACAGTCTGATTGTTCTCTATACTCTATATAGTGCAATGTCTGATCTTTCCCTATCCCCTATATAGTGCACTGTCTGATCGTTCCCTATCCCCTATATAGTGCACTGTCTGATCTTTCCCTATCCCCTATATAGTGCACTGTCTGATCGTTCCCTATCCCCTATATAGTGCAATGTCTGATCTTTCCCTATCCCCTATATAGTGCACAGTCTGATTGTTCTCTATACTCTATATAGTGCACTGTCTGATCGTTCCCTATCCCCTATATAGTGCACTGTCTGATCATTCCCTATCCCCTATATAGTGCACAGTCTGATCGTTCCCTATCCCCTATATAGTGCACTGTCTGATCGTTCCCTATCCCCTATATAGTGCAATGTCTGATCTTTCCCTATCCCCTATATAGTGCATTGTCTGATCTTTCCCTATCCCCTATAAAGTGCACTGTCTGATCTTTCCCTATCCCCTATATAGTGCACTGTCTGATCGTTCCCTATCCCCTATATAGTGCAATGTCTGATCTTTCCCTATCCCCTATATAGTGCACAGTCTGATTGTTCTCTATACTCTATATAGTGCACTGTCTGATCGTTCCCTATCCCCAATATAGTGCACTGTCTGATCATTCCCTATCCCCTATATAGTGCACAGTCTGATCGTTCCCTATCCCCTATATAGTGCACTGTCTGATCGTTCCCTATCCCCTATATAGTGCAATGTCTGATCTTTCCCTATCCCCTATATAGTGCACTGTCTGATCGTTCCCTATCCCCTATATAGTGCACTGTCTGATCATTCCCTATCCCCTATATAGTGCACAGTCTGATCGTTCCCTATCCCCTATATAGTGCACAGTCTGATCGTTCCCTATCCCCTATATAGTGCAATGTCTGATCTTTCCCTATCCCCTATATAGTGCACTGTCTGATCGTTCCCTATCCCCTATATAGTGCACTGTCTGATCGTTTCCTATCCCCTATATAGTGCACTGTCTGATCGTTCCCTATCTCCTATATAGTGCACTGTCTGATCGTTCCCTATCCCCTATATAGTGTACTGTCTGATCGTTCCCTATCCCCTATATAGTGCACTGTCTGATCTTTCCCTATCCCCTATATAGTGCACTGTCTGATCGTTCCCTATCCCCTATATAGTGCAATGTCTGATCTTTCCCTATCCCCTATATAGTGCACAGTCTGATTGTTCTCTATACTCTATATAGTGCACTGTCTGATCGTTCCCTATCCCCTATATAGTGCACTGTCTGATCATTCCCTATCCCCTATATAGTGCACAGTCTGATCGTTCCCTATCCCCTATATAGTGCACTGTCTGATCGTTCCCTATCCCCTATATAGTGCAATGTCTGATCTTTCCCTATCCCCTATATAGTGCATTGTCTGATCTTTCCCTATCCCCTATAAAGTGCACTGTCTGATCTTTCCCTATCCCCTATATAGTGCACTGTCTGATCGTTCCCTATCCCCTATATAGTGCAATGTCTGATCTTTCCCTATCCCCTATATAGTGCACAGTCTGATTGTTCTCTATACTCTATATAGTGCACTGTCTGATCGTTCCCTATCCCCAATATAGTGCACTGTCTGATCATTCCCTATCCCCTATATAGTGCACAGTCTGATCGTTCCCTATCCCCTATATAGTGCACTGTCTGATCGTTCCCTATCCCCTATATAGTGCAATGTCTGATCTTTCCCTATCCCCTATATAGTGCACTGTCTGATCGTTCCCTATCCCCTATATAGTGCACTGTCTGATCATTCCCTATCCCCTATATAGTGCACAGTCTGATCGTTCCCTATCCCCTATATAGTGCACAGTCTGATCGTTCCCTATCCCCTATATAGTGCAATGTCTGATCTTTCCCTATCCCCTATATAGTGCACTGTCTGATCGTTCCCTATCCCCTATATAGTGCACTGTCTGATCGTTTCCTATCCCCTATATAGTGCACTGTCTGATCGTTCCCTATCTCCTATATAGTGCACTGTCTGATCGTTCCCTATCCCCTATATAGTGTACTGTCTGATCGTTCCCTATCCCCTATATAGTGTACTGTCTGATCGTTCCCTATCCCCTATATAGTGTACTGTCTGATCGTTCCCTATCCCCTATATAGTGCACTGTCTGATCATTCCCTATCCCCTATATAGTGCACTGTCTGATCGTTCCCTATCTCCTATATAGTGCACAGTCTGATCGTTTCCTATCCCCTATATAGTGCACTGTCTGATCGTTCCCTATCTCCTATATAGTGCACAGTCTGATCGTTCCCTATCCCCTATATAGTGCACAGTCTAATCGTTCCCTATCCCCTATATAGTGCACAGTCTGATCGTTCCCAATCCCCTATATAGTGCAATGTCTGATCTTTCCCTATCCCCTATATAGTGTACTGTCTGATCGTTCCCTATCCCCTATATAGTGCACTGTCTGATCATTCCCTATCCCCTATTTAGTGCACAGTCTGATTGTTCTCTATACTCTATATAGTGCACAGTCTGATCGTTCCCTATCCCCTATATAGTGCACAGTCTGATCGTTCCCTATCCCCTATATAGAGCACAGTCTGATCGTTCCCTATCCCCTATATAGTCCAATGTCTGATCTTTCCCTATCTCCTATATAGTGCACAGTCTGATCGTTCCCTATCTCCTATATAGTGCACAGTCTGATCGTTCCCTATCCCCTATATAGTGCACTGTCTGATCGTTCCCTATCTCCTATATAGTGCACAGTCTGATCGTTCCCTATCCCCTATATAGTGCACTGTCTGATCGTTCCCTATCCCCTATATAGTGCACTGTCTGATCATTCCCTATCCCCTATATAGTGCACAGTCTGATCGTTCCCTATCCCCTATATAGTGCACTGTCTGATCGTTCCCTATCCCCTATATAGTGCAATGTCTTATCTTTCCCTATCCCCTATATAGTGCACTGTCTGATCGTTCCCTATCCCCTATATAGTGCACTGTCTGATCGTTTCCTATCCCCTATATAGTGCACTGTCTGATCGTTCCCTATCTCCTATATAGTGCACTGTCTGATCGTTCCCTATCCCCTATATAGTGTACTGTCTGATCGTTCCCTATCCCCTATATAGTGTACTGTCTGATCGTTCCCTATCCCCTATATAGTGCACTGTCTGATCATTCCCTATCCCCTATATAGTGCACTGTCTGATCGTTCCCTATCTCCTATATAGTGCACAGTCTGATCGTTTCCTATCCCCTATATAGTGCACTGTCTGATCGTTCCCTATCTCCTATATAGTGCACAGTCTGATCGTTCCCTATCCCCTATATAGTGCACAGTCTGATCGTTCCCTATCCCCTATATAGTGCAATGTCTGATCGTTCCCAATCCCCTATATAGTGCAATGTCTGATCTTTCCCTATCCCCTATATAGTGTACTGTCTGATCGTTCCCTATCCCCTATATAGTGCACTGTCTGATCATTCCCTATCCCCTATTTAGTGCACAGTCTGATTGTTCTCTATACTCTATATAGTGCACAGTCTGATCGTTCCCTATCCCCTATATAGTGCACAGTCTGATCGTTCCCTATCCCCTATATAGTCCAATGTCTGATCTTTCCCTATCTCCTATATAGTGCACAGTCTGATCGTTCCCTATCTCCTATATAGTGCACAGTCTGATCGTTCCCTATCCCCTATATAGTGCACTGTCTGATCGTTCCCTATCTCCTATATAGTGCACAGTCTGATCGTTCCCTATCCCCTATATAGTGCACTGTCTGATCGTTCCCTATCTCCTATATAGTGCACAGTCTGATCGTTCCCAATCCCCTATATAGTGCACAGTCTGATCGTTCCCTATCCCCTATACAGTGCAATGTCTGATCTTTCCCTATCCCCTATATAGTGCAATGTCTGATCTTTCCCTATCCCCTATATAGTGTACTGTCTGACGTTCCCAATCCCCTATATAGTGCACTGTCTGATCATTCCCTATCCCCTATATAGTGCACTGTCTGATCGTTCCCTATCCCCTATATAGTGCACTGTCTGATCGTTCCCTATCCCCTATATAGTGCACTGTCTGATCGTTCCCTATCTCCTATATAGTGCACTGTCTGATCGTTCCCTATCTCCTATATAGTGCACTGTCTGATCGTTCCCTATCCCCTATATAGTGCACTGTCTGATCGTTCCCTATCTCCTATATAGTGCACTGTCTGATCGTTCCCTATCCCCTATATAGTGCACTGTCTGATCGTTCCCTATCCCCTATATAGTGCACTGTCTGATCGTTCCCTATCCCCTATATAGTGCACTGTCTGATCGTTCCCTATCCCCTATATAGTGCACTGTCTGATCGTTCCCTATCCCCTATATAGTGCACTGTCTGATCGTTCCCTATCCCCTATATAGTGCACAGTCTGATCTTTCCCTATCCCCTATATAGTGCACTGTCTGATCTTTCCCTATCCCCTATATAGTGCACTGTCTGATCTTTCCCTATCCCCTATATAGTGCACTGTCTGATCTTTCCCTATCCCCTATATAGTGCACTGTCTGATCGTTCCCTATCCCCTATATAGAGCACTGTCTGATCGTTCCCTATCCCCTATATAGTGCACTGTCTGATCGTTCCCTATCCCCTATATAGTGCACTGTCTGATCGTTCCCTATCTCCTATATAGTGCACTGTCTGATCTTTCCCTATCCCCTATATAGTGCACTGTCTGATCTTTCCCTATCCCCTATATAGTGCACTGTCTGATCGTTCCCTATCCCCTATATAGTGCACTGTCTGATCGTTCCCTATCTCCTATATAGTGCACTGTCTGATCTTTCCCTATCCCCTATATAGTGCACTGTCTGATCGTTCCCTATCCCCTATATAGTGCACTGTCTGATCGTTCCCTATCTCCTATATAGTGCACTGTCTGATCGTTCCCTATCCCCTATATAGTGCACTTGCATTTATTACCTTTTTTTCAGAAGTGAGACAAACTCACAATTACATCATTCATTTTGGAAACTGGTATAGTTTCTCCAATAATTACAAAATTACGTTAATGTTTTTCTATTTAAACGTAAGTTGTTGATGGTCTGGTCCCAGTGTGTGTCCTGAAGCATGAGTGTGTTATGAGTGTGTTATGAGTGTGTAATGAGTGTGTAATGAGTGTGTAATGAGTGTGTTATGGGTGTGTAATGAGTGTGTTATGAGTGTGTTATGAGTGTGTAATGAGTGTGTAATGAGTGTGTAATGAGTGTGTTATGAGTGTGTAATGAGTGTGTTATGAGTGTGTTATGAGTGTGTTATGAGTGTGTTATGAGTGTGTAATGAGTGTGTTATGAGTGTGTAATGAGTGTGTTATGAGTGTTATGAGTGTGTAATGAGTGTGTTATGAGTGTGTAATGAGTGTGTTATGAGTGTGTAATGAGTGTGTTATGAGTGTTATGAGTGTGTAATGAGCGTGTTATGAGTGTGTAATGAGCGTGTTATGAGTGTGTAATGAGCGTGTTATGAGTGTGTAATGAGTGTGTTATGAGTGTGTAATGAGTGTGTTATGAGTGTGTTATGAGTGTGTAATGAGTGTGTTATGAGTGTGTAATGAGTGTGTAATGAGTGTATAATGAGTGTGTTATGAGTGTGTTATGAGTGTGTTATGAGTGTATAATGAGTGTGTTATGAGTGTGTTATGAGTATGTAATGAGTGTGTTATGAGTGTGTTATGAGTGTGTAATGAGTGTGTTATGAGTGTGTTATGAGTGTGTAATGAGTGTGTAATGAGTGTGTAATGAGTGTGTTATGAGTGTGTTATGAGTGTGTAATGAGTGTGTTATGAGTGTTATGAGTGTGTAATGAGTGTGTAATGAGTGTGTTATGAGTGTGTAATGAGTGTGTTATGGGTGTGTTATGAGTGTGTTATGAGTGTGTAATGAGTGTGTAATGAGTGTGTCATGAGATGAGTGTGTCATGAGTGTGTCATGAGTGAGTCATGAGTGTGTCATGAGTGTGTAATGAGTGTGTCATGAGTGTGTTATGAGTGTGTAATGAGTGTGTTATGAGTGTGTAATGAGTGTGTAATGAGTGTGTTATGAGTGTGTTATGAGTGTGTAATGAGTGTGTTATGAGTGTGTAATGAGTGTGTTATGAGTGTGTAATGAGTGTGTTATGAGTGTGTAATGAGTGTGTTATGAGTGTGTAATGAGTGTGTTATGAGTGTGTTATGAGTGTGTAATGAGTGTGTTATGAGTGTGTAATGAGTGTGTTATGAGTGTGTAATGAGTGTGTTATGAGTGTGTTATGAGTGTGTAATGAGTGTGTTATGAGTGTGTAATGAGTGTGTAATGAGTGTGTTATGAGTGTGTAATGAGTGTGTTATGAGTGTGTAATGAGTGTGTCATGAGTGTGTCATGAGTGTGTCATGAGTGTGTCATGAGTGTGTCATGAGTGTGTCATGTGTGTCATGAGTGTGTCATGAGTGTGTCATGAGTGTGTCATGAGTGTGTCATGAGTGTGTAATGAGTGTGTCATGAGTGTGTCATGAGTGTGTCATGAGTGTGTTATGAGTGTAATGAGTGTGTAATGAGTGTGTAATGAGTGTGTTATGAGTGTGTAATGAGTGTGTAATGAGTGTGTTATGAGTGTGTTATGAGTGTGTTATGAGTGTGTAATGAGTGTGTAATGAGTGTGTTATGAGTGTGTAATGAGTGTGTTGTGTGTAATGAGTGTGTTATGAGTGTGTAATGAGTGTGTTATGAGTGTGTAATGAGTGTGTTATGAGTGTGTAATGAGTGTGTTATGAGTGTGTAATGAGTGTGTTATGAGTGTATAATGAGTGTGTTATGAGTGTGTTATGAGTGTATAATGAGTGTGTTATGAGTGTGTTATGAGTGTGTTATGAGTGTGTAATGAGTGTGTAATGAGTGTGTTATGAGTGTGTAATGAGTGTATAATGAGTGTATAATGAGTGTGTTATGAGTGTGTTATGAGTGTATAATGAGTGTGTTATGAGTGTGTTATGAGTGTGTAATGAGTGTGTTATGAGTGTGTTATGAGTGTGTAATGAGTGTGTTATGAGTGTGTTATGAGTGTGTAATGAGTGTGTAATGAGTGTGTAATGAGTGTGTTATGAGTGTGTAATGAGTGTGTTATGAGTGTTATGAGTGTGTAATGAGTGTGTTATGAGTGTGTAATGAGTGTGTTATGAGTGTGTAATGAGTGTGTTATGGGTGTGTTATGAGTGTGTAATGAGTGTGTTATGAGTGTGTAATGAGTGTGTAATGAGTGTGTAATGTGTGTCATGAGTGTGTCATGAGTGTGTCATGAGTGTGTCATGAGTGTGTAATGAGTGTGTCATGAGTGTGTAATGAGTGTGTTATGAGTGTGTTATGAGTGTGTAATGAGTGTGTAATGAGTGTGTTATGAGTGTGTAATGAGTGTGTAATGAGTGTGTTATGAGTGTGTTATGAATGTGTTATGAGTGTGTAATGAGTGTGTTATGATTGTGTAATGAGTGTGTTATGAGTGTGTAATGAGTGTGTTATGAGTGTGTAATGAGTGTGTAATGAGTGTGTTATGAGTGTGTTATGAGTGTGTAATGAGTGTGTTATGAGTGTGTTATGAGTGTGTAATGAGTGTGTTATGAGTGTGTAATGAGTGTGTAATGAGTGTGTCATGAGTGTGTCATGAGTGTGTAATGAGTGTGTCATGAGTGTGTTATGAGTGTGTAATGAGTGTGTTATGAGTGTGTAATGAGTGTGTAATGAGTGTGTTATGAGTGTGTTATGAGTGTGTAATGAGTGTGTTATGAGTGTGTAATGAGTGTGTTATGAGTGTGTAATGAGTGTGTTATGAGTGTGTAATGAGTGTGTTATGAGTGTGTAATGAGTGTGTTATGAGTGTGTTATGAGTGTGTAATGAGTGTGTTATGAGTGTGTAATGAGTGTGTTATGAGTGTGTAATGAGTGTGTTATGAGTGTGTTATGAGTGTGTAATGAGTGTGTTATGAGTGTGTAATGAGTGTGTAATGAGTGTGTTATGAGTGTGTAATGAGTGTGTTATGAGTGTGTAATGAGTGTGTCATGAGTGTGTCATGAGTGTGTCATGAGTGTGTCATGAGTGTGTCATGAGTGTGTCATGTGTGTCATGAGTGTGTCATGAGTGTGTCATGAGTGTGTCATGAGTGTGTCATGAGTGTGTAATGAGTGTGTCATGAGTGTGTCATGAGTGTGTCATGAGTGTGTTATGAGTGTAATGAGTGTGTAATGAGTGTGTAATGAGTGTGTTATGAGTGTGTAATGAGTGTGTAATGAGTGTGTTATGAGTGTGTTATGAGTGTGTAATGAGTGTGTTATGAGTGTGTTATGAGTGTGTAATGAGTGTGTTATGAGTGTGTAATGAGTGTGTAATGAGTGTGTCATGAGATGAGTGTGTCATGAGTGTGTCATGAGTGAGTCATGAGTGTGTCATGAGTGTGTAATGAGTGTGTCATGAGTGTGTTATGAGTGTGTAATGAGTGTGTTATGAGTGTGTAATGAGTGTGTAATGAGTGTGTTATGAGTGTGTTATGAGTGTGTAATGAGTGTGTTATGAGTGTGTAATGAGTGTGTTATGAGTGTGTAATGAGTGTGTTATGAGTGTGTAATGAGTGTGTTATGAGTGTGTAATGAGTGTGTTATGAGTGTGTTATGAGTGTGTAATGAGTGTGTTATGAGTGTGTAATGAGTGTGTTATGAGTGTGTAATGAGTGTGTTATGAGTGTGTTATGAGTGTGTAATGAGTGTGTTATGAGTGTGTAATGAGTGTGTAATGAGTGTGTTATGAGTGTGTAATGAGTGTGTTATGAGTGTGTAATGAGTGTGTCATGAGTGTGTCATGAGTGTGTCATGAGTGTGTCATGAGTGTGTCATGAGTGTGTCATGTGTGTCATGAGTGTGTCATGAGTGTGTCATGAGTGTGTCATGAGTGTGTCATGAGTGTGTAATGAGTGTGTCATGAGTGTGTCATGAGTGTGTCATGAGTGTGTTATGAGTGTAATGAGTGTGTAATGAGTGTGTAATGAGTGTGTTATGAGTGTGTAATGAGTGTGTAATGAGTGTGTTATGAGTGTGTTATGAGTGTGTTATGAGTGTGTAATGAGTGTGTAATGAGTGTGTTATGAGTGTGTAATGAGTGTGTTGTGTGTAATGAGTGTGTTATGAGTGTGTAATGAGTGTGTTATGAGTGTGTAATGAGTGTGTTATGAGTGTGTAATGAGTGTGTTATGAGTGTGTAATGAGTGTGTTATGAGTGTGTTATGAGTGTGTTATGAGTGTGTAATGAGTGTGTTATGAGTGTGTAATGAGTGTGTCATGAGTGTGTCATGAGTGTGTCATGAGCGTGTCATGAGCGTGTCATGAGCGTGTAATGAGCGTGTCATGAGCGTGTTATGAGCGTGTAATGAGCGTGTAATGAGCGTGTAATGAGCGTGTTATGAGCGTGTAATGAGCGTGTAATGAGCGTGTTATGAGCGTGTTATGAGCGTGTAATGAGCGTGTAATGAGCGTGTTATGAGCGTGTAATGAGCGTGTAATGAGCGTGTTATGAGCGTGTTATGAGCGTGTTATGAGCGTGTTATGAGCGTGTTATGAGCGTGTAATGAGTGTGTAATGAGTGTGTAATGAGTGTGTTATGAGTGTGTAATGAGTGTGTAATGAGTGTGTAATGAGTGTGTTATGAGTGTGTTATGAGTGTGTAATGAGTGTGTTATGAGTGTGTAATGAGTGTGTAATGAGTGTGTCATGAGTGTGTCATGAGTGTGTCATGAGTGTGTCATGAGTGTGTCATGAGTGTGTTATGAGTGTGTAATGAGTGTGTTATGAGTGTGTAATGAGTGTGTTATGAGTGTGTAATGAGTGTGTAATGAGTGTGTTATGAGTGTGTTATGAGTGTGCTATGAGTGTGTAATGAGTGTGTTATGAGTGTGTAATGAGTGTGTTATGAGTGTTATGAGTGTGTAATGAGTGTGTTATGAGTGTGTAATGAGTGTGTTATGAGTGTGTAATGAGTGTGTTATGAGTGTTATGAGTGTGTAATGAGTGTGTTATGAGTGTGTAATGAGTGTGTTATGAGTGTGTAATGAGTGTGTTATGAGTGTTATGAGTGTGTAATGAGTGTGTTATGAGTGTGTAATGAGTGTGTTATGAGTGTGTAATGAGTGTGTTATGAGTGTGTAATGAGTGTGTTATGAGTGTGTAATGAGTGTGTTATGAGTGTGTTATGAGTGTGTAATGAGTGTGTAATGAGTGTGTTATGAGTGTGTAATGAGTGTATAATGAGTGTATAATGAGTGTGTTATGAGTGTGTTATGAGTGTATAATGAGTGTGTTATGAGTGTGTTATGAGTGTGTAATGAGTGTGTTATGAGTGTGTTATGAGTGTGTAATGAGTGTGTTATGAGTGTGTTATGAGTGTGTAATGAGTGTGTAATGAGTGTGTAATGAGTGTGTTATGAGTGTGTAATGAGTGTGTTATGAGTGTTATGAGTGTGTAATGAGTGTGTTATGAGTGTGTAATGAGTGTGTTATGAGTGTGTAATGAGTGTGTTATGGGTGTGTTATGAGTGTGTAATGAGTGTGTTATGAGTGTGTAATGAGTGTGTAATGAGTGTGTAATGTGTGTCATGAGTGTGTCATGAGTGTGTCATGAGTGTGTCATGAGTGTGTAATGAGTGTGTCATGAGTGTGTAATGAGTGTGTTATGAGTGTGTTATGAGTGTGTAATGAGTGTGTAATGAGTGTGTTATGAGTGTGTAATGAGTGTGTTATGAGTGTGTTATGAATGTGTTATGAGTGTGTAATGAGTGTGTTATGATTGTGTAATGAGTGTGTTATGAGTGTGTAATGAGTGTGTTATGAGTGTGTAATGAGTGTGTAATGAGTGTGTTATGAGTGTGTTATGAGTGTGTAATGAGTGTGTTATGAGTGTGTTATGAGTGTGTAATGAGTGTGTTATGAGTGTGTAATGAGTGTGTAATGAGTGTGTCATGAGTGTGTCATGAGTGTGTAATGAGTGTGTTATGAGTGTGTCATGAGTGTGTCATGAGTGTGTCATGAGTGTGTAATGAGTGTGTCATGAGTGTGTCATGAGTGTGTCATGAGTGTGTAATGAGTGTGTCATGAGTGTGTCATGAGTGTGTCATGAGTGTGTCATGAGTGTGTCATGAGTGTGTCATGAGTGTGTAATGAGTGTGTAATGAGTGTGTCATGAGTGTGTCATGAGTGTGTCATGAGTGTGTCATGAGTGTGTAATGAGTGTGTAATGAGTGTGTAATGAGTGTGTTATGAGTGTGTAATGAGTGTGTAATGAGTGTGTTATGAGTGTGTTATGAGTGTGTTATGAGTGTGTAATGAGTGTGTTATGAGTGTGTAATGAGTGTGTTATGAGTGTGTAATGAGTGTGTTATGAGTGTGTAATGAGTGTGTTATGAGTGTGTTATGAGTGTGTAATGAGTGTGTTATGAGTGTGTAATGAGTGTTATGAGTGTGTAATGAGTGTGTTATGAGTGTGTTATGAGTGTGTAATGAGTGTGTTATGAGTGTGTAATGAGTGTGTAATGAGTGTGTTATGAGTGTGTAATGAGTGTGTTATGAGTGTGTAATGAGTGTGTAATGAGTGTGTCATGAGTGTGTCATGAGTGTGTAATGAGTGTGTCATGAGTGTGTAATGAGTGTGTCATGAGTGTGTCATGAGTGTGTCATGAGTGTGTAATGAGTGTGTCATGAGTGTGTCATGAGTGTGTAATGAGTGTGTCATGAGTGTGTCATGAGTGTGTAATGAGTGTGTCATGAGTGTGTCATGAGTGTGTCATGAGTGTGTAATGAGTGTGTCATGAGTGTGTCATGAGTGTGTAATGAGTGTGTCATGAGTGTGTCATGAGTGTGTCATGAGTGTGTAATGAGTGTGTCATGAGTGTGTAATGAGTGTGTCATGAGTGTGTAATGAGTGTGTCATGAGTGTGTAATGAGTGTGTCATGAGTGTGTAATGAGTGTGTCATGAGTGTGTCATGAGTGTGTAATGAGTGTGTAATGAGTGTGTCATGAGTGTGTCATGAGTGTGTCATGAGTGTGTCATGAGTGTGTCATGAGTGTGTAATGAGTGTGTCATGAGTGTGTCATGAGTGTGTAATGAGTGTGTTATGAGTGTGTCATGAGTGTGTCATGAGTGTGTCATGAGTGTGTTATGAGTGTGTCATGAGTGTGTAATGAGTGTGTCATGAGTGTGTAATGAGTGTGTCATGAGTGTGTCATGAGTGTGTAATGAGTGTGTCATGAGTGTGTCATGAGTGTGTAATGAGTGTGTCATGAGTGTGTTATGAGTGTGTTATGAGTGTGTTATGAGTGTGTTATGAGTGTGTAATGAGTGTGTTATGAGTGTGTAATGAGTGTGTAATGAGTGTGTTATGAGTGTGTAATGAGTGTGTTATGAGTGTGTTATGAGTGTGTAATGAGTGTGTTATGAGTGTTATGAGTGTGTAATGAGTGTGTTATGAGTGTTATGAGTGTGTAATGAGTGTGTTATGAGTGTGTAATGAGTGTGTCATGAGTGTGTCATGAGTGTGTCATGAGTGTGTCATGAGTGTGTAATGAGTGTGTCATGAGTGTGTCATGAGTGTGTCATGAGTGTGTAATGAGTGTGTCATGAGTGTGTCATGAGTGTGTCATGAGTGTGTCATGAGTGTGTAATGAGTGTGTCATGAGTGTGTCATGAGTGTGTAATGAGTGTGTCATGAGTGTGTTATGAGTGTGTAATGAGTGTGTAATGAGTGTGTAATGAGTGTGTTATGAGTGTGTAATGAGTGTGTAATGAGTGTGTTATGAGTGTGTCATGAGTGTGTTATGAGTGTGTAATGAGTGTGTTATGAGTGTGTAATGAGTGTGTTATGAGTGTGTAATGAGTGTGTTATGAGTGTGTAATGAGTGTGTTATGAGTGTGTTATGAGTGTGTAATGAGTGTGTTATGAGTGTGTAATGAGTGTGTAATGAGTGTGTTATGAGTGTGTTATGAGTGTGTAATGAGTGTTATGAGTGTGTAATGAGTGTGTTATGAGTGTGTAATGAGTGTGTTATGAGTGTGTAATGAGTGTGTAATGAGTGTGTTATGAGTGTGTAATGAGTGTGTTATGAGTGTGTAATGAGTGTGTAATGAGTGTGTCATGAGTGTGTCATGAGTGTGTAATGAGTGTGTCATGAGTGTGTCATGAGTGTGTCATGAGTGTGTAATGAGTGTGTCATGAGTGTGTAATGAGTGTGTCATGAGTGTGTCATGAGTGTGTAATGAGTGTGTCATGAGTGTGTCATGAGTGTGTAATGAGTGTGTCATGAGTGTGTTATGAGTGTGTTATGAGTGTGTAATGAGTGTGTTATGAGTGTGTTATGAGTGTGTAATGAGTGTGTTATGAGTGTGTAATGAGTGTGTAATGAGTGTGTTATGAGTGTGTAATGAGTGTGTTATGAGTGTGTAATGAGTGTGTTATGAGTGTGTTATGAGTGTGTTATGAGTGTGTAATGAGTGTGTTATGAGTGTGTAATGAGTGTGTTATGAGTGTGTTATGAGTGTGTTATGAGTGTGTAATGAGTGTGTAATGAGTGTGTTATGAGTGTGTAATGAGTGTGTTATGAGTGTGTAATGAGTGTGTTATGAGTGTGTAATGAGTGTGTTATGAGTGTGTAATGAGTGTGTTATGAGTGTTATGAGTGTGTAATGAGTAGGGTTGGGCATCGAGAACCGGTTCCAACTTGGAACCGTTTAAAAAATAACGATGCCATTGGAATCGTTTAGAAATTTTGTTTTCGATTCCGATCATCGGTTCCAAACGCGCAAGTTTTCGGAAGTGCTTGCCGCGCCCGTTTGTTCTGTTGCAGCCATGGAGCACGGTAAGTGGCGCTCAAAAGTGTGGCTTTATTTCACACAAAAAAAAAAAACCTGGGTCGGCACAGTGCAACACATATGACAAACTTATTTCTTGCACGGGAGGATGCACTACAAATATGTGGTGTAGCTATAAATTAACGAGTGTAGCGTGTTTGAAATGCTGCGCAGGTCTGTCCCTCGGGCAACCCTGCGCTAACCAACGTTATTAACGGGATAGTTCACCCAGAAATGAAAATAAAGCCTTCTTTTACTTACCCTGATGTTGTCCCAGTGCCCTATGTCCTATGACATTTAAAATACTGTTCCTGTACGCGCTTCTTCCTATTATGGCAGTGAATGGCGATCAGCTAAAACATTAAAAAGTAAACAAATGCATCACGCAACGATACAGGGAGACGCGCGCCATATGGAAAGTGTTCAGTGGGCACACTATAGGTTTTGCGAGAAAGAAACCGTATTATTCAGTCAAAACACTGAGCTCGGCCGTTATTCTGAGCGCGCTCCTCTGTGTAAGTTACACTATGAGCTGTCAGCAGCCGCCGGCGCTCATGCCTACTATAATAACTCGCACTGTTGTCATTGCACCCACGATAAGCACACACACACACACACACACACACACACACACACGCGCGCGCACCATTTTGAGAAATCAAGCTCAATAGAAAAAAACGCGATTCTCGTCTTTTCTATAACGTATATGATAAGTAATAATACTAATAATATAACCTCCTTAAGTGAATATTGTGTAGGCCTACCGGTTGTCATGACAATATTGCACGAGGCTACTGCGGCTTGGAGTGCGCACACACTGGAACACGCGCATTTGAACAACAGCTGGGTGAGTAAAAGATGGCTTTATTTTCATTTCAGGGTGAACTAACATTATCCCACCTCATCATAATCAGGTAAGTGATTGTAGTGTAAACCCCTTGACCAAATTGCGAATTGTGGTGAACAACAACGTTACTGAAATTATTTTTCCCCCTCGTAGATAAATGTAGCTATACGCAAATTGCCCACGCTAGTAGCAGTCCTAATGACTGCTGTTAATGCTATTGTTAAACCGGGACTCGGTGTGGAACTCCATTCACCTTTGCAGCAAAGCAAGTGAAAATGCCAGCGGAGAAAGTCCCAAAACTAAAACTCATTATTGAATCAAAATACAATTTTCCTCTGTGAAATGAGCCTGAGACATGTTGTGACTCCACCCCTCAAAGAATCGGAATCGAGAATCGAAAAGAACCGTAATCGAAACTAAGAATCGGAATCGGAATCAGAATCGTTCAAATCAAAACGATGCCCAACCCTAGTAATGAGTGTGTTATGAGTGTGTAATGAGTGTGTTATGAGTGTGTAATGAGTGTGTTATGAGTGTGTAATGAGTGTGTTATGAGTGTGTAATGAGTGTGTTATGAGTGTGTTATGAGTGTGTAATGAGTGTGTTATGAGTGTGTAATGAGTGTGTAATGAGTGTGTAATGAGTGTGTTATGAGTGTGTAATGAGTGTGTAATGAGTGTGTTATGAGTGTGTAATGAGTGTGTAATGAGTGTGTTATGAGTGTGTTATGAGTGTGTAATGAGTGTGTTATGAGTGTGTAATGAGTGTGTTATGAGTGTGTTATGAGTGTGTTATGAGTGTGTAATGAGTGTGTTATGGGTGTGTTATGGGTGTGTTATGAGTGTGTAATGGGTGTGTTATGGGTGTGTTATGAGTGTGTTATGGGTGTGTTATGGGTGTGTTATGAGTGTGTAATGAGTGTGTTATGAGTGTGTTATGAGTGTGTAATGAGTGTGTTTTGAGTGTGTTATGGGTGTGTTATGAGTGTGTAATGAGTGTGTTATGAGTGTGTAATGAGTGTGTTATGAGTGTGTAATGAGTGTGTTATGAGTGTGTAATGAGTGTGTTATGAGTGTGTAATGAGTGTGTTATGAGTGTGTTATGAGTGTGTTATGGGTGTGTTAGGGCTCGCCTCTGCTTGGGGTCTTTCCTCAGGAGGCCGCTGAGCAGCGCTTTGGCCTCAGGCGAGAGGCTCTTGGGGAAGCGGATCTCCTCCATCACGATGAGCTCGAACAGCCGCTCGTGGTCCTGGTTGTAGAACGGCAGCCGCCCGCACATCATCTCGTACATCACCACCCCCAGACCCCACCAGTCCACCGCACGGCCGTAATCGTTGTCCTCCAGAACCTGACACATTCACATTAAACATGAGAAGTGCGAGCAGCACAAAGCTTCATTTAAAGCTTGCTGTAAGGCCCCCAGCGGGCCCCGGACCCCTGGCTGAGTCATTACCTCCGGTGCAAGGTATTCTGGGGTGCCACAGAACGTCCTCATGGTGGCCTCGTCTGTGATGCCCTCCTTACACAGGCCGAAGTCTGTGATTTTAATATGTCCGTCTTTATCCAGCATGAGGTTCTCCAGCTGAGCGAACAGAGAACATCATCATCATCATCATCATCATCAACACTATTATACACTCACCTAAAGGATTATTAGGAACACACACTCATACTGTGTTTGACCCCCTTTGGCCTTCAGAACTGCCTTAATTCTACATAGCATTGACTCAACAAGGTGCTGAAAGCATTCTTTAGAAATGTTGGCCCATATTGATAGGAGAGCATCTGCAGTTGATGGAGATTTGTGGGATGCACATCCAGGGCACGAAGCTCCCGTTCCACCACATCCCAAAGATGCTCTATTGGGTTGAGATCTGGTGACTGTGGGGCCATTGTAGTCCAGTGAACTCATTGTCATGTTCAAGAAACCAGTTTGAAATGATTGGAGCTTTGTGACGGTGCATTATCCTGCTGGAAGTAGCCATCAGAGGATGGGGACATGGTGCTCATAAAGGGATGGACATGGGCAGAAACAATGCTCAGGTAGGCCGTGGCATTTAAACCATGCCCAATTGGCACTAAGAGGCCTAAAGTATGCCAAGAAAACATCCCCCACACCATTACACCACCACCACCAGCCTGCACAGTGGGAACAAGGCATGATGGATCCATGTTCTCATTCTGTTTATGCCAAATTCTGACTCTACCATCTGAATGTCTCAACAGAAATCCAGACTCATCAGACCAGGCAACATTTTTACAGTCTTCAACTGTCCAATTTTCGTGCAACTTGTCGCCTCTTTTTCCTTTTTGTTTTGGAGATGAGTGGCACCCGGTGGGGTCTTCTGCTGTTGTAGCCCATCCGCCTCAAGGTTGTGTGTGTTGTGGCTTCACAAATGCTTTGCTGCAGACCTCGGTTGTAACGAGTGGTTATTTCAGTCAAAGTTGCTCTTCTATCAGCTTGAATCAGTCGGCCCATGACCTCTGACCTCTAGCATCAACAAGGCATTTTCTCCCACAGGACTGCCGCATACTGGATGCTTTTCACTTTTCACACCATTCTTTGTAAACCCTAGAAATGGTTGTGAAAATCCCAGTAACTGAGCAGATTGTGAAATACTCGTCTGGCACCAACAACCATGCCACGCTCAAAATTGCGTAAATCACCTTTCTTTCCCATTCCGACATTCAGTGTGGAGTTCAGGAGATTGTCTTGACCAGGACCACACCCCTAAATGCATTGAAGCAACTGACTAACTATGATTAGATAATTGCATTAAAGGTGAACTATGTAGGATTTTTGCAGTAAAACATCCAGAAACCACTAGGCCAGTGTTATATATTTTGTTCAGTTGAGTACTTAGAATATCCCAAATGTTTTCAACTATTTGTAAATCGTGAGAAAATTGCTATTTTAACCAAGGAGCTGGGACGTGTGAGCTATGCGTGTGAGGGAGTCGCCTGTCGATTGCGTCATATCTGCGTCACCCTCGGTCTCCGGTTTTATTCAGTGAAACGCTTTACTCTCACTGCATTGTGAACAAGTGTCATAGCAGCCGCCGAGCGAACGTCATAACTTCCTTTTCAACACACTCAGATATATCTAATACGATAAACAGAGTTAGGTTACCTCAGACTCATGACTGGAAAAGAGGAAGTAGCGCCGGTAACCGTGTCATAATAAAAGTCCCGCCAGCGACTATGCCATAATAACAGTCCCGCTCTTCAATCGCTCCTGCGGCCTTGCTCAGCTCCACAACACTCGCTCCTGCTCTGCTTCACTACAGTAATGTTAATAATCGCATCCAAAAACATGATTTCTGCCCGAGTCCTATCCTGACTGTTTTCCACCGGCTGTGAGGTGAAGACCATATGTCCCGAGATTCTGCGCTCAAACGTGGCGTCATCAAACTACGCCTTTGTTTTGAACAGGCGACCTCTAGTGGACGGAAAAGTTACATAGTGTAGCTTTAATGAGAAATTGAACAGGTGTTCCTAATAATCCTTTAGGTGAGTGTAGTTATTGTTCTTGGTGTGAATGGGCCTTTAGAGTAAGACTACTTTAAAAAGAGCTGAGAAAGTGAGCAGCACCTTCAGGTCCCTGTAGACGACGTTCTGCGAGTGCAGGTAGTCGAGAGCAGAGACGATCTCAGCGCCGTAGAAGCGGGCTCTGTCCTCGGAGAACAGGCGCTCACGGGACAGATGGAAGAAGAGCTGCGGACGGACGGATGAGAGACACGTGAGAACGACACACGTCAGCCGAAGCAGAGCGTGTGAGACAAACATGCACGTACCTCTCCACCGTTAGCATACTCCATCACGAAACACAGCCGGTCGTGAGTCTGGAAAGCGTATTTAAGGGTCTGCGACACAAAACATGTGATATAGAGTCATTCACACGCGTGACAGAATGAAGGGAGAGTGTGTGATATAGAGTCATTTACACGCGTGACAGAATGAAGGGAGAGTGTGTGATATAGAGTCATTTACACGCGTGACAGAATGAAGGAAGTGTGTGATATAGAGTCATTTACACGCGTGACAGAATGAAGGGAGTGTGTGATATAGAGTCATTTACACACGTGACAGAATGAAGGGAGTGTGTGATATAGAGTCATTCACACGCGTGACAGAATGAAGGGAGTGTGTGATATAGAGTCATTTACACACGTGACAGAATGAAGGGAGTGTGTGATATAGAGTCATTCACACGCGTGACAGAATGAAGGGATTGTGTGATATAGAGTCATTTACACGCGTGACAGAATGAAGGGAGTGTGTGATATAGAGTCATTCACACGCGTGACAGAATGAAGGGAGTGTGTGATATAGAGTCATTCACACGCGTGACAGAATGAAGGGAGTGTGTGATATAGAGTCATTCACACGCGTGACAGAATGAAGGGAGAGTGTGATATAGAGTCAGTCACACGCGTGACAGAATGAAGGGATTGTGTGATATATAGTCATTCACACGCGTGACAGAATGAAGGGAGTGTGTGATATAGAGTCAGTCACACGCGTGACAGAATGAAGGGATTGTGTGATATATAGTCATTCACACGCGTGACAGAATGAAGGGAGTGTGTGATATAGAGTCAATCACATGCGTGACAGAATGAAGGGAGTGTGTGATATAGAGTCATTCACACGTGTGACAGAATGAAGGGAGTGTGTGATATAGAGTCATTCACACGCGTGACAGAATGAAGGGAGTGTGTGATATAGAGTCATTAACACGCATGACAGAATGAAGGGAGTGTGTGATATAGAGTCATTCACACGCTTGACAGAATGAAGGGAGTGTGTGATATAGAGTCATTCACACGCGTGACAGAATGAAGGGAGTGTGTGATATAGAGTCATTCACACGCGTGACAGAATGAAGGGAGTGTGTGATATAGAGTCATTCACACGCGTGACAGAATGAAGGGAGTGTGTGATATAGAGTCATTCACACGCTTGACAGAATGAAGGAAGTGTGTGATATAGAGTCATTCACAC
>NC_137118.1:48174863-48187363 GCF_949357685.1 Gobio gobio | reverse complement strand
ACACTCTGACCCGTACTGACCCGCTCTAAAACACTCTGACCCGTACTGACCCACTCTAAAACACTCAGACCCGTACTGACCCACTCTAAAACACTCTGACCCGCTCTAAAACACTCTTGACCCGTACTGACCCGCTCTAAAACACTCTGACCCGTACTGACCCGCTCTAAAACACTCTGACTCGTACTGACCCGCTCTAAAACACTCTGAACCGTACTGACCCACTCTAAAACACTCAGACCCGTACTGACCCACTCTAAAACACTCTGACCCGCTCTAAAACACTCTTGACCCGTACTGACCCGCTCTAAAACACTCTGACTCGTACTGACCCGCTCTAAAACACTCTGACCCGTACTGACCCGCTCTAAAACACTCTGACTCGTACTGACCCACTCTAAAACACTCAGACCCGTACTGACCCACTCTAAAACACTCTGACCCGTACTGATCCGCTCTAAAACACTCTGACCCGCTCTAAAACACTCTTGACCCGTACTGACCCGCTCTAAAACACTCTGACCCGTACTGACCCACTCTAAAACACTCTGACCCGTACTGACCCACTCTAAAACACTCTGACCCATACTGACCCGCTCTAAAACGCTCTGACCCGCTCTAAAACACTCTTGACCCGTACTGACCCGCTCTAAAACATTCTGACCCGTACTGACCCTCTCTAAAACACTCTAACTCGTACTGACCCGCTCTAAAACACTGACCCGCTCTAAAACACTCTGACCCGTACTGACCCACTCTAAAACACTCTGACCCGCTCTAAAACACTCTTGACCCGTACTGACCCGCTCTAAAACACTCTGACCCGTACTGACCCGCTCTAAAACACTCTGACCCGTACTGACCCGCTCTAAAACGCTCTGACCCATACTGACCCGCTCTAAAACACTCTTGACCCGTACTGACCCGCTCTAAAACACTCTGACCCGTACTGACCCGCTCTAAAACACTCTGACTCGTACTGACCCGCTCTAAAACACTCTGACCCGTACTGACCCACTCTAAAACACTCAGACCCGTACTGACCCACTCTAAAACACTCTGACCCGCTCTAAAACACTCTTGACCCGTACTGACCCGCTCTAAAACACTCTGACCCGTACTGACCCGCTCTAAAACACTCTTGACCCGTACTGACCCGCTCTAAAACACTCTTGACCCGTACTGACCCGCTCTAAAACACTCTGACCCGTACTGACCCGCTCTAAAACACTCTGACCCGTACTGACCCGCTCTAAAACACTCTGACTCGTACTGACCCGCTCTAAAACACTCTGACCCGTACTGACCCACTCTAAAACACTCAGACCCGTACTGACCCACTCTAAAACACTCTGACCCGCTCTAAAACACTCTTGACCCGTACTGACCCGCTCTAAAACACTCTGACCCGTACTGACCCGCTCTAAAACACTCTGACTCGTACTGACCCGCTCTAAAACACTCTGAACCGTACTGACCCACTCTAAAACACTCAGACCCGTACTGACCCACTCTAAAACACTCTGACCCGCTCTAAAACACTCTTGACCCGTACTGACCCGCTCTAAAACACTCTGACTCGTACTGACCCGCTCTAAAACACTCTGACCCGTACTGACCCGCTCTAAAACACTCTGACTCGTACTGACCCACTCTAAAACACTCAGACCCGTACTGACCCACTCTAAAACACTCTGACCCGTACTGATCCGCTCTAAAACACTCTGACCCGCTCTAAAACACTCTGACCCGTACTGATCCGCTCTAAAACACTCTGACCCGCTCTAAAACACTCTGACCCGTACTGACCCACTCTAAAACACTCTGACCCGTACTGATCCGCTCTAAAACACTCTGACCCGCTCTAAAACACTCTTGACCCGTACTGACCCGCTCTAAAACACTCTGACCCGTACTGACCCACTCTAAAACACTCTGACCCGTACTGACCCACTCTAAAACACTCTGACCCATACTGACCCGCTCTAAAACGCTCTGACCCGCTCTAAAACACTCTTGACCCGTACTGACCCGCTCTAAAACATTCTGACCCGTACTGACCCTCTCTAAAACACTCTAACTCGTACTGACCCGCTCTAAAACACTGACCCGCTCTAAAACACTCTGACCCGTACTGACCCACTCTAAAACACTCTGACCCGCTCTAAAACAATCTTGACCCGTACTGACCCGCTCTAAAACACTCTGACCCGTACTGACCCGCTCTAAAACACTCTGACCCGTACTGACCCGCTCTAAAACGCTCTGACCCATACTGACCCGCTCTAAAACACTCTTGACCCGTACTGACCCGCTCTAAAACACTCTGACCCGTACTGACCCGCTCTAAAACACTCTGACTCGTACTGACCCGCTCTAAAACACTCTGACCCGTACTGACCCACTCTAAAACACTCAGACCCGTACTGACCCACTCTAAAACACTCTGACCCGCTCTAAAACACTCTTGACCCGTACTGACCCGCTCTAAAACACTCTGACCCGTACTGACCCGCTCTAAAACACTCTGACCCGTACTGACCCGCTCTAAAACACTCTGACTCGTACTGACCCGCTCTAAAACACTCTGACCCGTACTGACCCACTCTAAAACACTCAGACCCGTACTGACCCACTCTAAAACACTCTGACCCGCTCTAAAACACTCTTGACCCGTACTGACCCGCTCTAAAACACTCTGACCCGTACTGACCCGCTCTAAAACACTCTGACTCGTACTGACCCGCTCTAAAACACTCTGAACCGTACTGACCCACTCTAAAACACTCAGACCCGTACTGACCCACTCTAAAACACTCTGACCCGCTCTAAAACACTCTTGACCCGTACTGACCCGCTCTAAAACACTCTGACTCGTACTGACCCGCTCTAAAACACTCAGACCCGTACTGACCCACTCTAAAACACTCTGACCCGCTCTAAAACACTCTTGACCCGTACTGACCCGCTCTAAAACACTCTGACCCGTACTGACCCGCTCTAAAACACTCTGACCCGTACTGACCCGCTCTAAAACACTCTGACCCGTACTGACCCGCTCTAAAACACTCTGACACGCTATAAAACACTCTGACCCACTCTAAAACACTCTGACTCTTACTGACCCACTCTAAAACACTCTGACCCGTACTGACCCGCTCTAAAACACTCTGACACGCACTGACCCGCTCTAAAACACTCTGACCCGTACTGACCCGCTCTAAAACACTCTGACACGCTATAAAACACTCTGACCCGTACTGACCCGCTCTAAAACACTCTGACCCGTACTGACCCACTCTAAAACACTCAGACCCGTACTGACCCACTCTAAAAAACTCTGACCCGCTCTAAAACACTCTGACCTGTACTGACCCACTCTAAAACACTCTGACCCGCTCTAAAACACTCTTGACCCGTACTGATCCGCTCTAAAACACTCTGACCCGTACTGACCCACTCTAAAACACTCTGACCGGCTCTAAAATACTCTGACCCGTACTTACCCACTCTAAAACACTCAGACCCGTACTGACCCACTCTAAAACACTCTGACCCGCTCTAAAACACTCTGACCTGTACTGACCCACTCTAAAACACTCTGACCCGCTCTAAAACACTCTGACCCACTCTAAAACACTCTGACCCACTCTAAAACACTCTGACCCGTACTGACCCGCTCTAAAACACTCTGACCTGTACTGACCCACTCTAAAACACTCTGACCTGTACTGACCCACTCTAAAACACTCTGACCTGTACTGACCCGCTCTAAAACACTCTGACCCGTACTGACCCGCTCTAAAACACTCTGACCCGTACTGACCCACTCTAAAACACTCTGACCCGTCCTGACCCGCTCTAAAACACTCTGACCCGTACTGACCCGCTCTAAAACACTCTGACCCGTACTGACCCACTCTAAAACACTCTGACCCATACTGACCCGCTCTAAAACGCTCTGAACCGCTCTAAAACACTCTGACCCGTACTGACCCACTCTAAAACACTCTGACCCGTACTGACCCACTCTAAAACACTCTGACCCGGTCTAAAACACTCTGACCCGTACTGACCCGCTCTAAAACGCTCTGACCCATTCTGACCCGCTCTAAAACAGTCTGACCCGCTGTAAAACACTCTGATCCGTACTGACCCACTCTAAAACACTCTGACCCGTACTGACCAACTCTAAAACACTCTGACCCGCTCTAAAACACTCTTGACCTGTACTGACCCACTCTAAAACACTCTGACCCGTACTGACCCACTCTAAAACACTCTGACCCGCTCTAAAACACTCTTGACCTGTACTGACCCGCTCTAAAACACTCTGACCCGCTCTAAAACACTCTGACCCGTACTGACCCGCTCTAAAACACTCTGACCCGTACTGACCCACTCTAAAACACTCTGACCCGTACTGACCCGCTCTAAAACACTCTGACCCGTACTGACCCACTCTAAAACACTCTGACCCGTCCTGACCCGCTCTAAAACACTCTGACCCGTACTGACCCACTCTAAAACACTCTGACCCGCTCTAAAACACTCTGACCCACTCTAAAACACTCTGACCCTTACTGACCCACTCTAAAACACTCTGACCCGCTCTAAAACACTCTTGACCCGTACTGACCCGCTCTAAAACACTCTGACCCGAACTGACCCGCTCTAAAACACTCTGACTAGGCTTGCTACGATAGTCGGTGTTGCCGGTGTTACCGGTGTCCAGACTCAACACCGGTTACATCACTTGCCGACCGTGGCACCGCCCACTGTCTTTTTGATTTTTTTATAGTAATAAAATCATTTAGTTCAGTTAGAGAACAGACAATACAAATAAAAACTGAACGTATCTGCTTAATAAAGCAGGATCTGACCGTGAGTCTCGGCAGCGGCAGGAGTCATTCATCAGATTTAAGAGTGAAGAGCTGACGGAGATGATCGCGGAAGATTTGGTTTCAAAACGAAACGTAAAAGAGCCTATTTAAGGGAGTTTGTCATTTGTTTTGTTGTTGTGTTTTTCATTAAAAATAATAGACTAATGAACCCATAATTCAAGCAACCCGCAGCCGAATTGGCGCTAATTCAAAATCGAAAGTTAAATGTGCACGGCCGCTCAGAGCGCGCATTGTTTACTTTCGCCTGGCTCCGCAGTGCGAGCCTCCGCTACGCTGACTGCGCGCATTTATTTTTGCCGCGCGCACCCTCACGCTCGTGCGGGCGCGTCGAGTATAAACGAGGCTTTACGGACGAACTGTAATTCATTCATGGCGTGCATCTCAATCATAGACTGATCAATGCTTGATCAGTGCCCTGACTACTGAACTAGGGAACTGATTGTGACGCACCCATGGCCTCACAGAGCGCGCATTTACAGACGAGCTTCATTCACGGTGTGTGAATACGCAACACTGGCGCGTTTTCAGTTCAGAGCGGTCGTGTGCATGTTACTTTCGGTTAGATAGAATTAGTGATTTAAAAGCCTCCGCCGGTGATACCGGTATTACCGGTGTTGTCACACATCAATTAACCGGTGGGAAAATTTCCTCACCGTCACATCCCTAACTCTGACCCGTACTGACCCACTCTAAAACACTCTGACCCGTACTGAACCACTCTAAAACACTCTGAACCATACTGACCCGCTCTAAAACGCTCTGACCCGCTCTAAAACACTCTGACCCGTACTGACCCACTCTAAAACACTCTGACCTGTACTGACCCGCTCTAAAACACTCTGACCCGTACTGACCCGCTCTAAAACACTCTGACCCGTACTGACCCACTCTAAAACACTCTGACCCGTCCTGACCCGCTCTAAAACACTCTGACCCGTACTGACCCGCTCTAAAACACTCTGACCCGTACTGACCCACTCTAAAACACTCTGACCCGTCCTGACCCGCTCTAAAACACTCTGACCCTTACTGACCCACTCTAAAACACTCTGACCCGCTCTAAAACACTCTGACCCACTCTAAAACACTCTGATCCTTACTGACCCACTCTAAAACACTCTGACCCGCTCTAAAACACTCTTGACCCGTACTGACCCGCTCTAAAACACTCTGACCCGTACTGACCCGCTCTAAAACACTCTGACCCGTACTGACCCACTCTAAAACACTCTGACCCGTCCTGACCCGCTCTAAAACACTCTGACCCGTACTGACCCACTCTAAAACACTCTGACCCGCTCTAAAACACTCTGACCCACTCTAAAACACTCTGACTCTTACTGACCCACTCTAAAACACTCTGACCCGCTCTAAAACACTCTTGACCCGTACTGACCCGCTCTAAAACACTCTGACCCGAACTGACCCGCTCTAAAACACTCTGACCCGTACTGACCCACTCTAAAACACTCTGACCCGTACTGACCCACTCTAAAACACTCTGAACCATACTGACCCGCTCTAAAACGCTCTGACCCGCTCTAAAACACTCTGACCCGTACTGACCCACTCTAAAACACTCTGACCTGTACTGACCCGCTCTAAAACACTCTGACCCGTACTGACCCGCTCTAAAACACTCTGACCCGTACTGACCCACTCTAAAACACTCTGACCCGTCCTGACCCGCTCTAAAACACTCTGACCCGTACTGACCCGCTCTAAAACACTCTGACCCGTACTGACCCACTCTAAAACACTCTGACCCGTCCTGACCCGCTCTAAAACACTCTGACCCTTACTGACCCACTCTAAAACACTCTGACCCACTCTAAAACACTCTGATCCTTACTGACCCACTCTAAAACACTCTGACCCGCTCTAAAACACTCTTGACCCGTACTGACCCGCTCTAAAACACTCTGACCCGTACTGACCCGCTCTAAAACACTCTGACCCGTACTGACCCACTCTAAAACACTCTGACCCGTACTGACCCACTCTAAAACACTCTGAACCATACTGACCCGCTCTAAAACACTCTGACCCGTACTGACCCACTCTAAAACACTCTGACCCGCTCTAAAACACTCTTGACCCGTACTGACCCGCTCTAAAACACTCTGACCCGTACTGACCCGCTCTAAAACACTCTGACCCGTACTGACCCACTCTAAAACACTCTGACCCGTACTGACCCGCTCTAAAACACTATGACCCGCTCTAAAACACTCTGACCCGTACTGACCCGCTCTAAAACACTCTGACCCGTACTGACCCACTCTAAAACACTCTGACCCGTACTGACCCACTCTAAAACACTCTGACCCATACTGACCCGCTCTAAAACGCTCTGAACCGCTCTAAAACACTCTGACCCGTACTGACCCACTCTAAAACACTCTGACCCGTACTGACCCACTCTAAAACACTCTGACCCGGTCTAAAACACTCTGACCCGTACTGACCCGCTCTAAAACACTCTGACCCGTACTGACCCGCTCTAAAACACTCTGACCCGTACTGACCCGCTCTAAAACGCTCTGACCCATTCTGACCCGCTCTAAAACAGTCTGACCCGCTGTAAAACACTCTGACCCGTACTGACCCACTCTAAAACACTCTGACCCGTACTGACCAACTCTAAAACACTCTGACCCGCTCTAAAACACTCTTGACCTGTACTGACCCACTCTAAAACACTCTGACCCGTACTGACCCACTCTAAAACACTCTGACCCGCTCTAAAACACTCTTGACCCGTACTGACCCGCTCTAAAACACTCTGACCCGCTCTAAAACACTCTGACCCGTACTGACCCGCTCTAAAACACTCTGACCCGTACTGACCCGCTCTAAAACACTCTGACCCGTACTGACCCACTCTAAAACACTCTGACCCGTACTGACCCGCTCTAAAACACTCTGACCCGTACTGACCCACTCTAAAACACTCTGACCCGTCCTGACCCGCTCTAAAACACTCTGACCCGTACTGACCCACTCTAAAACACTCTGACCCGCTCTAAAACACTCTGACCCACTCTAAAACACTCTGACCCTTACTGACCCACTCTAAAACACTCTGACCCGCTCTAAAACACTCTTGACCCGTACTGACCCGCTCTAAAACACTCTGACCCGAACTGACCCGCTCTAAAACACTCTGACCCGTACTGACCCACTCTAAAACACTCTGACCCGTACTGACCCACTCTAAAACACTCTGAACCATACTGACCCGCTCTAAAACGCTCTGACCCGCTCTAAAACACTCTGACCCGTACTGACCCACTCTAAAACACTCTGACCCGCTCTAAAACACTCTTGACCCGTACTGACCCGCTCTAAAACACTCTGACCCGTACTGACCCGCTCTAAAACACTCTGACCCGTACTGACCCACTCTAAAACACTCTGACCCGTACTGACCCGCTCTAAAACACTATGACCCGCTCTAAAACACTCTGACCCGTACTGACCCGCTCTAAAACACTCTGACCCGTACTGACCCACTCTAAAACACTCTGACCTGTACTGACCCACTCTAAAACACTCTGACCCATACTGACCCGCTCTAAAACGCTCTGAACCGCTCTAAAACACTCTGACCCGTACTGACCCACTCTAATACACTCTGACCCGTACTGACCCACTCTAAAACACTCTGACCCGGTCTAAAACACTCTTGACCCGTACTGACCCGCTCTAAAACACTCTGACCCGTACTGACCCGCTCTAAAACACTCTGACCCGCTCTAAAACACTCTGACCCGTACTGACCCGCTCTAAAACACTCTGACCCGTACTGACCCGCTCTAAAACGCTCTGACCCATTCTGACCCGCTCTAAAACAGTCTGACCCGCTGTAAAACACTCTGACCCGTACTGACCCACTCTAAAACACTCTGACCCGTACTGACCCACTCTAAAACACTCTGACCCGCTCTAAAACACTCTTGACCCGTACTGACCCACTCTAAAACACTCTGACCCGTTCTAAAACACTCTTGACCCGTACTGATCCGCTGTAAAACACTCTGACCCGTACTGACCCACTCTAAAACACTCTGACCCGTACTGACCCACTCTAAAGCACTCTGACCCGCTCTAAAACACACTGACCCGTACTGACCCACTCTAAAACACTCAGACCCGTACTGACCCACTCTAAAACACTCTGACCCGCTCTAAAACACTCTGACCTGTACTGACCCACTCTAAAACACTCTGACCTGTACTGACCCACTCTAAAACACTCTGACCCGTTCTAAAACACTCTTGACCCGTACTGATCCGCTCTAAAACACTCTGACCCGTACTGACCCACTCTAAAACACTCTGACCCGTACTGACCCACTCTAAAGCACTCTGACCCGCTCTAAAACACTCTGACCCACTCCAAAACACTCTGACCCACTCTAAAACGCTCTGACCGACTCTAAAACACTCTGACCCGTACTGACCCGCTCTAAAACACTCTGACCCGTACTGACCCGCTCTAAAACACTCTGACCCGTACTGACCCGCTCTAAAACACTCTGACCCGTACTGACCCGCTCTAAAACACTCTGACCCGTACTGACCCGTTCTAAAACACTCTGACCCGTACTGACCCGCTCTAAAACGCTCTGACCCGTACTGACCCACTCTAAAACGCTCTGACCTGTACTGACCCGCTCTGAAACACTCTGACCCATACTGACCCACTCTAAAACACTCTGACCTGTACTGACCAACTCTAAAACGCTCTGACCCATACTGACCCACTCTAAAACACTTTGACCTGTACTGACCCGCTCTAAAACACTCTGACCCGTACTGACCCACTCTAAAACACTCTGACCCGTACTGACCCACTCTAAAACACTCTGACCTGTACTGACCCACTCTAAAACACTCTGACCCGTACTGACCCACTCTAAAACACTCTGACCTGTACTGACCCACTCTAAAACGTTCTGACCCGTACTGACCCGCTGTAAAACACTCTGACCTGTACTGACCCACTGTAAAACACTCTGACCCGTACTGACCCACTCTAAAACACTTTGACCTGTACTGACCCACTCTAAAATGCTCTGACCCGTACTGACCCGCTCTAAAACGCTCTGACCTGTACTGACCCGCTCTAAAACACTCTGACCCGTTTTACCCGCTCTAAAACACTCTGACCCGTACTGACCCGATCTAAAACGCACTGACCCGTACTGACCCGCTCTAAAACGCTCTGACCCGTTTTACCCGCTCTAAAACACTCTGACCCGTACTGACCCGATCTAAAACGCTCTGACCCGTACTGACCCGCTCTAAAACGCTCTGACCCGTTTTACCCGCTCTAAAACGCTCTGACCCGTACTGACCCGATCTAAAACGCTCTGACCCATACTGACCCACTTTAAAATGCTCTGACCTGTACTGACCCGCTCTAAAACGCTCTGACCCGTACTGACCCACTCTAAAACACTCTGACCTGCTCTAAAACACTCTGACCCGTACTGACCCGATCTAAAACGCTCTGACCCGTACTGACCCGCTCTAAAACACTCTGACCTGCTCTAAAACACTCTGACCTGTACTGACCCACTCTAAAACGCTCTGACCCGTACTGACCCGATCTAAAACGCTCTGACCCGTACTGACCCGCTCTAAAACACTCTGACCCGCTCTAAAATACTCTGACCCGTACTGATCCGATCTAAAACGCTCTGACCCATACTGACCCACTCTAAAATGCTCTGACCCGTACTTGACCCACTCTAAAATGCTCTGACCCGTACTGACCCCATCTAAAACGCTCTGACCCGTACTGACCCGCTCTAAAACGCTCTGACCCGTACTGACCCACTCTTAAACACTCTGACCCGTACTGACCCACTCTAAAACGCTCTGACCCGTACTTGACCCACTCTAAAACGCTCTGACCCGTACTGACCCACTCTAAAACGCTCTGACCCGTACTGACCCGCTCTAAAACGCTCTGACCCGTACTGACCCACTCTAAAATGTTCTGACCTGTACTGATCCGCTCTAAAACGCTCTGACCCACTCTAAAACGCTCTGACCCGTACTGACCCACTCTAAAACGCTCTGACCCGTACTGACCCACTCTAAAACGCTCTGACCCGTACTGACCCACTCTAAAACGCTCTGACCCGTACTGACCCACTCTAAAACGCTCTGACCCGTACTGACCCGCTCTAAAACGCTCTGACCCGTACTTGACCCACTCTAAAACGCTCTGACCCGTACTGACCCACTCTAAAACGCTCTGACCCGTACTGACCCGCTCTAAAACGCTCTGAACCGTACTTGACCCACTCTAAAATGCTCTGACCCGTACTGACCCCATCTAAAACACTCTGACCCGTACTGACCCACTCTAAAACGCTCTGACCCGTACTGACCCCATCTAAAACACTCTGACCCGTACTGACCCGCTCTAAAACGCTCTGACCCGCACTGACCCACATTGACCCACTCTGACCCACATTGACCCGCTCTGACCCACTCTGACCCACATTGACCCGCTCTGACCCACACTGACCCGCTCTGACCCACATTGACCCGCTCTGACTCTCACTGACCCGCTCTGACCCACACTGACCCGCTCTGACCCACATTGACCCGCTCTGCCCCACACTGATCCGCTCTGACCCACATTGACCCGCTCTGCCCCACACTGACCCGCTCTGACCCACATTGACCCGCTCTGACTCTCACTGACCCACACTGACCCACATTGACCAACACTGACCCGCACTGACCCGATCTGACCCACATTGACCCGCTCTGACCCACACTGACCCACATGGACCCGCACTGACCCACATTGACCCGATCTGACCTGCACTGACCCACATTGACCCGATCTGACCCACATTGACCCGATCTGACCCACACTGACCCACATTGACCCGATCTGACCCACACTGACCCGCACTGACCCACATTGACCCGATCTGACCCACACTGACCCGATCTGACCCACACTGACCCGATCTGACCCACACTGACCCACATTGACCCGATCTGACCCACATTGACCCGCTCTGACCCACATTGACCTGATCTGACCCACATTGACCCGATCTGACCCACATCGACCTGATCTGACCCACATTGACCTGATCTGACCCACATTGACCCGATCTGACCCCCATTGACCCGCTCTGACCCGCTCTGACCCGCACTGACCCACATTGACCCGATCTGACCCACATTGACCCGATCTGACCCACATTGACCTGCTCTGACCCACATTGACCCGCTCTGACCCACATTGACCCGCAGTGACCCGCTCTAACCCACACTGACCCATATTGACCTGCTCTGACCCATATTGACCCGATCTGACCCACATTGACCCGATCTGACCCACATTGACCCGATCTGACCCACATTGACCTGCTCTGACCCACATTGACCCGCTCTGACCCACATTGACCCGCTCTAACCCACACTGACCCACATTGACCTGCTCTGACCCACATTGACCCGATCTGACCCACATTGACCCGCAGTGACCCGCTCTAACCCACACTGACCCACATTGACCTGCTCTGACCCATTTTGACCCGATCTGACCCACATTGA
>NC_137118.1:48134863-48167363 GCF_949357685.1 Gobio gobio | reverse complement strand
TACACACTGCACCTTTAATGACATACAACATTAAAACAGATACAGTTTGTTGATCTCACACACTCAACACTTCCCTGAGACTCACATCTGTCAATCATCTCATGATATAAAACACAGGCTTTCAATCTTTCATATCAAGGCAGACATTGTGAATAAAGACCCAAATTATATGGTGAAAAATATTATAATGTATATGGAAAATATTTAGCTTCTATAACTATTTTTTATTATTTCTATTACCCTCACTTTAAAGCTGTACTATCAGATTATTTAAATAAATACATTTATCACATTTTTGTTTTTATGATTTGTGCATGTCGCTGACTCTCTCAGTGTGAACCCCTGGTTAAACACAGATCAGAGAACAGTGGATGATAAATAACCTGCAGTTACACACACACACACACACACACACACACACACACACACACACACACACACACACGTGTGTTCTGATTATTACAGATGTAAACATCACTCTTTCAGAGGCACATGATGAAGCGCTGATTAAAACTCATGCATTACATGGAATAAACAGCAGCAGATCAGACATATATTAATAGAGATGTTTACACACACACACACACACACACACACACACACACACACACACACACACACACACACACACACACACACACACACACACAGATGCAAAAAAAGAGAAGTGAAAGGCAGCAGGTGTAAAAATATGAGGGTAATTAAAGGAAGGCATCTTGTTTCCACATCTAAATATTCTTAAATCGAGCATTTACTTGAGAAGCAAAATGACATTACATTTATTTAAAAACATGATCTGCACGTCTATTAATATCAGATTAAATGATGTCTTTTTGATTGACACCAAGCAGCTGAAAATCATTTCTCCACACACACACACTCTTCAGATTTGCCCTGTCCAAACACACACACACACACACACACACACACACACACACACACACACACACACACGCGGTCAGACCTCTTGTCTACTCAGACGTATTTCCTGTATTTGGTCAAAGTGCTGAAGAAGGTGTGAAGACTGCAAGTGTGTGTGGGCCGCTTGATTCCCCGATGGGACACTTATAGTGCTGCTAACAGAGCTTTGTTATTTTCAAAACTTAGCATTTTAAATTAAACGTGTTCAGTAGCAGCTGAACGAACACAAGACACCATTTTAGGCTTGTGGTGCTTCATCAGTGATAAAAGATCACAGTCTACTCGCCTTTGCCAATAAAATGTGCAACACTGCCAGATTATAAGTCATATCGAATGTATTTGACTTCGAGTGGAGCGTTTTCCTCCACATCTCGCGATTGCAGGGCAGGTGAGTTCCCAAACATGATGCATGATGGCAGGGCCGGCCTTGACCAATTTGCTGCCCTAGGCGAGATTTTACTTGTTTTACCCCTTGTATCAAGGTTTAGCACTACATGTTTTCAGTCTTAGTTGCGGAAACACTGGTACTGTTTTATTTTTTTAATGCATAGATGTTTTTTAATTTTTATTGTTGTTGTTTTATGTGATGTCCAGTCCATTCTACCCCATCATTATGTTCATGATATTATTATTATTAATTTTTTTTAAAAGGCTGATGATAGTTAAACTATAAAAAAAAATGCACCTACGCCCCATTATAGCCTAAACACAAATAACAAGTAATTGCATCTAGCATTCATGCACAAACTATTGAGAACTAGCAAAAGTGTTTGTTTTCCAGTAGATGGCAGCAAACTTCCACTAATATGCACATTCATGTTTTCACCATGAATTCAACTGAGAAATTTAGATATTTAATGTGAAATTTACATAAAATGTTGCTATTTTAAATAAACCTGTATATAAATATCATTACTAATGTCTGCAAATACATTTTAAAATGTCCATATGTCCCCTTAAAACTGTAGAGTAAAAACATTAGGCTATCAAAAAAGTGATATTACATGCGTTTAAAAGAACAGATATGATTTTTTTTTTTTTTTTGACAAAATACACTGTCTGTGGCCACTGGAGAACCCAGAACAGCTGCTTGCATATAGTTTAAGGTAAAACTGGAATTAATTAGCGTACATTAGTATTTTACCACTATGTAATTAAATAAACTGTTCATTCATTATATCACTTTACTTCTGTCTTTACACTTCAAAAAATCCTCTTCTTATTTAATATTTTTTTCTTGTGTCCAGTCCAAACATCAAAAAATTCTTAAATCAAGATGTATTTACTAGTGCTGTCAGTTAAACGCGTTATTAACGGCGTTAACGCAAACCTATTTTAACGGCGTCAATTTTTTTATCGCGAGATTAACGTTCTTTTTGGTCTAACAAACTTTGTAGTTTTTTCACATGCTGTTGCAACAACTAGTAACGTTAGAAAAACTACAACACCACTCCGGATGTAGCTAGACCGGAAACAAAACATCAGGCACGCTGCGGCTGCCCGTTTGGGCCATTAAAAGAGTAGACGTGGATGGCAAGCGTGAGACGCCGAAATGAGAAACGTATTAAGCCATGATTTAACTCAGGGGTCTTCAACTAAAAGTTCTTGTCTTGAGCGCTGCTTTCTGCTCTGATGGTGCGTAGCCTACACACCAGACGCGAATGAAGCGTTTTGCGCGAGTGATTTAAGTCAATGCAAAGACGCAAATAGACATTCTGCGGCGCGGATTAAGCGGTGTGCATGTCGCGTCATTCGCGTCCGGTGTGAGCGCACCACCAGTCTCTTCTTCACTGCATGCTTGACCGCGCGTCTGGGTCTGAACGTAGTAACAGTGAGCATTGCAACGTTAACTGTTTCATTACGTCAAAAGGCTTCGCGGTCCGGATGGACCCCTGGTTTAACTGCACTATAGGCGGAGTCCTAGTTTACCTTGCATGTGCACTTTGTAATTTTATTTTGTATCACCCTGTTTTGATCCCTTAGAAAGGGCTGTTGAAGGGGCTGTTTGTGCAACAAAGTATTTGTTTCACCCTTTTATTGATGGGCAGTGTTACATTGTGTGAGATTATTTGCTTCAAGTGAGAATGTTGGTGTGAAATCGAACACTAAAGTATGCCAATGTTGTTTTCAATAAAACAAACATTTGAACAAAGCAAGCCGATCCACTTTTCTATGTTGATAAGAGCATTAAAATAAGAAAAAATAATGGGACAAAAAGAAATCAAGGGACATTTAGAATAAATAAAAATGTGCGATTAATTGTGATTAATTGTGAGTTAACTATGACATTAATGCGATTAATCGCGATTAAATATTTTAATCGTTTGACAGCACTAGTATTTACTAGTAAAATACATTAGATCATTTTTTTCTTGTTTTCTGGGGGGAAAAAATCAGAATGAAGTGAGTTTTAGCTTAAAACTAGCACAATTATCTGCCAAATGGGGTGAGAAAAATGATTTTATTCCTGATTGGGACAGAAACAAGAAACAAGATTTCAATCAGAAACAAGATTATTTTTCTCACCCCATTGGCAGATAATTTAGCTTGTTTTAAGCATAAACTCACTTAAGAAAAAATATTATTTTACTCTAGTAAATGCATCTTGGTTTAAGAATTTTTAGATATTTAGACTAGAAACAAGACAAAAATACTACATAAGAAGAGCATTTTTGCAGTGTTTCCCTTATCTTGCCTGCATCAGAGGGCTTCTGTTTTTAATGACCCTACAATTCGGCCATCCGTCATAAATGATCAGGAAACTTTCACTGTGTCTACACCTGGAGCGAGCGGCCAAGCACCCTAAAAAATCAAAGCAATCCTGTCTACATTAGATGCGGTGAGAGGCGACACGACACAACAAATTCCCAACGTTAAACTGATCACGTGTTATATTTCTGACGCACTTCAAGAAGCTCGGCGGGGGAGATCGATGAGGCGGACCGGGAAGATGCAGGGAACTTAGTTAAGTTTTTTTGTGCTTTATTTGGTAATATTTCAAATTAATATGAATTGTTTGGGCTGGTGTGTGCAAAACAAGATTTAATATCTGATGTCATTTGGCTTCTCAAGTAAAAGTAAAAAATTTTTGTTCAAAAATACTGAGGCAGAAGGTGATTTTTGCAGTGCATAAGAACAAAGCGTCTTGTGTCTGTGGTTTGAGCAGTCGTCTCTTCATCGGCCGATGTTCCGCCGCTACACCACACTGCTCCTCTGCAGCTCCTCCAGCAGAGCTGTGGACGAAACACAACAACCCCAGCGTCAACACAAGATCCGCACTGCATTTCCCTCAAGATCCACACTACATTTCCCTCAAGATCCACACTGCATTTCCCTCAAGATCTGCATTTCCCTCAAGATCTGCATTTCCCTCAAGATCTGCATTTCCCTCAAGATCCGCACTGCATTTCCCTCAAGATCCACACTGCATTTCCCTCAAGATCCGCACTGCATTTCCCTCAAGATCCGCACTGCATTTCCCTCAAGATCCACACTGCATTTCCCTCAAGATCTGCACTGCATTTCCCTCAAGATCCACACTGCATTTCCCTCAAGGTCCACACTGCATTTCCCTCGATCCGCACTGCATTTCCCTCAAGATCCACACTACATTTCCCTCAAGATCCACACTGCATTTCCCTCAAGATCTGCATTTCCCTCAAGATCTGCATTTCCCTCAAGATCTGCATTTCCCTCAAGATCCGCACTGCATTTCCCTCAAGATCCACACTGCATTTCCCTCAAGATCTGCACTGCATTTCCCTCAAGATCCACACTGCATTTCCCTCAAGATCTGCACTGCATTTCCCTCAAGATCCGCACTGCATTTCCCTCGATCCGCACTGCATTTCCCTCAAGATCCGCACTGCATTTCCCTCGATCTGCACTGCATTTCCCTCAAGATCCACACTGCATTTCCCTCAGGAACCCCAGAGCACTGACCGCTGATGATGTCCTCTTTGGCCTTCTGCAGCTCTTTGCGCATCTCCTCCAGGATGTCCTGTGGTCAGACACATCAGGCTTTAGTCAGTCAGTCTGTTCAAGAGAGAAACGTGTGTGTGTGTGTGTGTGTGTGTGATGGAGCTGCTGACCTGTTTGAATTTCTCCAGCTCTGAGGGGTCTCTGGGTCCGGTGTCTCCTACAGCACTGCTGCCAGACCTCGTCCTGTAAGAACCAACACACACATGGAGCTTCAGTGCTCGGGAACCCTCAGGAACACAGAGAACCCTCAGGAACACAGAGAACCCTCAGGAACACAGAGAACCCTCAGGAACACAGAGAACCCTCAGAAACGCAGAGAACCCTCAGAAACACAGAGAACCCTCAGAAACACAGAGAACCCTCAGAAACACAGAGAACCCTCAGGAACACAGAGAACCTTCAGAAATGCAGAGAACCCTCAGGAACACAGAGAACCCTCAGAAACGCAGAAAACCCTCCGAAACACAGAGAACCCTCAGGGACACAGAGAACCCTCAGGAACACAGAGAACCCTCAGAAACGCAGAGAACCCTCAGAAACACAGAGAACCCCCGGGAACACAGAGAACCCTCAGGAACACAGAGAACCATTAGGAACACAGAGAACCCTCGGGAACACAGAGAACCCCCGGGAACACAGAGAACCCCCAGAAACACAGAGAACCCTCAGGAACACAGAAAACCCTCAGGAACACAGAGAACCCCCCCCCCCCCCGGAACACAGAGAACCCTCAGGAACACAGAGAACCCCCCCGGAACACAGAGAACCCTCAGGAACACAGAGAACCCTCATAAACGCAGAGAACCCTCAGAAACGCAGAGAACGCTCAGAAACACAGAGAACCCTCAGAAACACATAGAACCCTCAGAAACACAGAGAACCCTCATAAACGCAGAGAACCCTCAGAAACACAGAGAACGCTCAGAAACACAGAGAACCCTCAGAAACACAGAGAACCCTCAGAAACACAGAGAACCATCGGGAACACAGAGAACCCTCAGGAACACAGAGAACCCTAATAAACGCAGAGAACCCTCAGAAACACAGAGAACGCTCAGAAACACAGAGAACCCTCAGAAACACAGAGAACCCTCAGAAACGCAGAGAACGCTCAGAAACACAGAGAACCCTCAGAAACACAGAGAACCATCGGGAACACAGAGAACCCTCAGAAACACAGAGAACCCTCAGAAACACAGAGAACCCTCAGGAACACAGAGAACCCTCAGGAACACAGAGAACCCTCAGAAACACAGAGAACCCTCAGGAACACAGAGGACCCTCAGGAACACAGAGAACCCTCAGGAACACAGAGAACCCTCAGGAACACAGAGGACCCTCAGGAACACAGAGAATGCTCAGAAACACAGAGAACCCTCAGAAACACAGAGAACCCTCAGAAACACAAAGAACCCTCAGAAACACAGAGAACCCTCAGAAACACAGAGAACCATCGGGAACACAGAGGACCCTCAAGAACACAGAGAAACATCAGGAACACGGAGAATCCTCAGAAACACAGAGAACCCTCAGAAACACAGAGAACCCTCAGAAACACAGAGAACGCTCAGAAACACAGAGAACCATCGGGAACACAGAGGACCCTCAGGAACACAGAGAACCATCGGGAACACAGAGAATCCTCAGAAACACAGAGAACCCTCAGAAACACAGAGAACCCTCAGAAACACAGAGAACCCTCAGAAACACAGAGAACGCTCAGAAACACAGAGAACCCTCAGAAACACAGAGAACGCTCAGAAACACAGAGAATCCTCAGAAACACAGAGAACCCTCAGAAACACAGAGAACCATCGGGAACACACAGAACCCTCAGGAACACAGAGAACCCTCAGAAACACAGAGAACCCTCAGAAACACAGAGAACCCTCAGAAACACAGAGAACCCTCAGGAACACAGAGAACCATCAGGAACACAGAGAACCCTCGGGAACACAGAGAACCCCCAGAAACACAGAGAACCCTCAGAAACACAGAGAACGCTCAGAAACACAGAGAACCCTCAGAAACACAGAGAACCCTCAGAAACACAGAGAACGCTCAGAAACACAGAGAATCCTCAGAAACACAGAGAACCCTCAGAAACACAGAGAACCATCGGGAACACACAGAACCCTCAGGAACACAGAGAACCCTCAGAAACACAGAGAACCCTCAGAAACACAGAGAACCCTCAGAAACACAGAGAACCATCAGGAACACAGAGAACCCTCGGGAACACAGAGAACCCCCAGAAACACAGAGAACCCTCAGACCGAAGCATGAAATACCTGCTCAACGGAGCCGCGGTTGCTGGAGAAACTGGGCACTTCTCTGGAGTCTTAGGCGCTGAGTTGACCCTGTTTAAAGCAGTGTGCGCTTATCGTTAACTAAATCTACTAAACTTTTCTGTTAAACTGAAATAAAATAGAAACAAACAAAAAAATAGTTTAACTTCTACGATTACTAACTGAAATAAAATTAAAACTATTTAGAAATGTTTTGTTAATTTACAAACAAAAACTAATACAAATGACAAAAGGACATAAAAAAGAACTCAAATGAAAACTGATTGTCAATGATCAGACACACACACAGAACACACACACACACACACACACACACAGAAGACGACGCGACTTTACCGTGAAATGGACGCCGGTTTCTCCCACGGCTTCTTCACCACGTCTGCTTTATCTGAACGAGAAACATGAGGCACGTTTGAGGTCGAGAACCGCTCAGGGTAAACAGGAAGTGAGATGATGAAGTGATTTTCTCACCTGCAGATTTGGAGTCGCTGCTCACAGAATCCGCCTGCAAACAGAAAGAGCCACAGAGATCAGCGACACACACAGAGCTCGATAAAACACACACACACACACACACACACACTTACGCTGCTCGCATCATCCTTCTTCACGGCTGGAGTGTCTGCAACCTTTCTCCTGAAACACACAGAGATGAAGATCATCAAATGATGGATGTGAGGCAGGGCTGAAGCGGAACGCAGCGCACACACACAGATAACAAACACAGTGAAGACACACACAGATAACAAACACAGTGAAGACACACACAGATAACAAACACAGTGAAGACACACACAGATAACAAACACAGTGAAGACACACACAGATAACAAACACAGTGAAGACACACACAGCTAACAAACACAGTGAAGACACACACAGATAACAAACACAGTGAAGACACACACCGCTAACAAACACAGTGAAGACACACACAGATAACAAACACAGTGAAGACACACACAGATAACAAACACAGTGAAGACACACACAGATAACAAACACAGTGAAGACACACACAGATAACAAACACAGTGAAGACACACACAGATAACAAACACAGTGAAGACACACACAGATAACAAACACAGTGAAGACACACACATCTAACAAACACAGTGAAGAGAAGACACACACATCTAACAAACACAGTGAAGAGAAGACACACACAGCTAACAAACACAGTGAAGACACACACAGATAACAAACACAGTGAAGACACACACAGATAACAAACACAGTGAAGACACACACAGATAACAAACACAGTGAAGACACACACATCTAACAAACACAGTGAAGAGAAGACACACACAGCTAACAAACACAGTGAAGACACACACATCTAACAAACACAGTGAAGAGAAGACACACACAGCTAACAAACACAGTGAAGACACACACAGATAACAAACACAGTGAAGACACACACAGATAACAAACACAGTGAAGACACACACAGATAACAAACACAGTGAAGACACACACCGCTAACAAACACAGTGAAGACACACACAGCTAACAAACACAGTGAAGACACACACAGATAACAAACACAGTGAAGACACACACAGATAACAAACACAGTGAAGACACACACAGATAACAAACACAGTGAAGACACACACAGATAACAAACACAGTGAAGACACACACCGCTAACAAACACAGTGAAGACACACACAGATAACAAACACAGTGAAGACACACACATCTAACAAACACAGTGAAGAGAAGACACACACAGCTAACAAACACAGTGAAGACACACACATCTAACAAACACAGTGAAGAGAAGACACACACAGCTAACAAACACAGTGAAGACACACACAGATAACAAACACAGTGAAGACACACACAGATAACAAACACAGTGAAGACACACACAGATAACAAACACAGTGAAGACACACACCGCTAACAAACACAGTGAAGACACACACAGCTAACAAACACAGTGAAGACACACACAGATAACAAACACAGTGAAGACACACACAGATAACAAACACAGTGAAGACACACACAGATAACAAACACAGTGAAGACACACACAGATAACAAACACAGTGAAGACACACACAGATAACAAACACAGTGAAGACACACACAGCTAACAAACACAGTGAAGACACACACAGCTAACAAACACAGTGAAGACACACACAGATAACAAACACAGTGAAGACACACACAGATAACAAACACAGTGAAGACACACCGCTAACAAACACAGTGAAGACACACACAGCTAACAAACACAGTGAAGACACACACCGCTAACAAACACAGTGAAGACACACACCGCTAACAAACACAGTGAAGACACACACAGATAACAAACACAGTGAAGACACACACAGCTAACAAACACAGTGAAGACACACACAGATAACAAACACAGTGAAGACACACAGCTAACAAACACAGTGAAGACACACACAGCTAACAAACACAGAGAAGACACACACAGATAACAAACACAGTGAAGACACACACAGCTAACAAACACAGAGAAGACACACACAGATAACAAACACAGTGAAGACACACACAGCTAACAAACACAGTGAAGACACACAGCTAACAAACACAGCGAAGACACACACAGATAACAAACACAGAGAAGACACACACAGCTAACAAACACAGTGAAGACACACACAGCTAACAAACACAGAGAAGACACACACAGATAACAAACACAGTGAAGACACACACAGCTAACAAACACAGAGAAGACACACACAGATAACAAACACAGCGAAGACACACAGATAACAAACACAGTGAAGACACACACAGATAACAAACACAGTGAAGACACACACAGATAACAAACACAGTCAAGACACACACAGCTAACAAACACAGAGAAGACACACACAGATAACAAACACAGCGAAGACACACACAGATAACAAACACAGTGAAGACACACACAGCTAACAAACACAGTGAAGACACACACAGCTAACAAACACAGTGAAGACACACACAGCTAACAAACACAGAGAAGACACACACAGATAACAAACACAGTGAAGACACACACAGCTAACAAACACAGAGAAGACACACACAGATAACAAACACAGCGAAGACACACACAGCGAAGACACACACAGCTAACAAACACAGTGAAGACACACACAGCGAAGACACACACAGCTAACAAACACAGTGAAGACACACACAGCTAACAAACACAGTGAAGACACACACAGCTAACAAACACAGAGAAGACACACACAGCTAACAAACACAGTGAAGACACACACAGATAACAAACACAGTGAAGACACACACAGATAACAAACACAGTGAAGACACACACAGATAACAAACACAGTGAAGACACACACAGCTAACAAACACAGTGAAGACACACACAGCTAACAAACACAGTGAAGACACACACAGATAACAAACACAGTGAAGACACACACAGATAACAAACACAGTGAAGACACACCGCTAACAAACACAGTGAAGACACACACAGCTAACAAACACAGTGAAGACACACACCGCTAACAAACACAGTGAAGACACACACCGCTAACAAACACAGTGAAGACACACACAGATAACAAACACAGTGAAGACACACACAGATAACAAACACAGAGAAGACACACACAGCTAACAAACACAGTGAAGACACACACAGATAACAAACACAGTGAAGACACACAGCTAACAAACACAGTGAAGACACACACAGCTAACAAACACAGAGAAGACACACACAGATAACAAACACAGTGAAGACACACACAGCTAACAAACACAGAGAAGACACACACAGATAACAAACACAGCGAAGACACACACAGATAACAAACACAGAGAAGACACACACAGCTAACAAACACAGTGAAGACACACACAGCTAACAAACACAGAGAAGACACACACAGATAACAAACACAGTGAAGACACACACAGCTAACAAACACAGAGAAGACACACACAGATAACAAACACAGCGAAGACACACAGATAACAAACACAGTGAAGACACACACAGATAACAAACACAGTGAAGACACACACAGATAACAAACACAGTCAAGACACACACAGCTAACAAACACAGTGAAGACACACACAGATAACAAACACAGTGAAGACACACACAGATAACAAACACAGTGAAGACACACACAGATAACAAACACAGTGAAGACACACACAGATAACAAACACAGTGAAGACACACACATCTAACAAACACAGTGAAGAGAAGACACACACATCTAACAAACACAGTGAAGAGAAGACACACACAGCTAACAAACACAGTGAAGACACACACAGATAACAAACACAGTGAAGACACACACAGATAACAAACACAGTGAAGACACACACAGATAACAAACACAGTGAAGACACACACATCTAACAAACACAGTGAAGAGAAGACACACACAGCTAACAAACACAGTGAAGACACACACATCTAACAAACACAGTGAAGAGAAGACACACACAGCTAACAAACACAGTGAAGACACACACAGATAACAAACACAGTGAAGACACACACAGATAACAAACACAGTGAAGACACACACAGATAACAAACACAGTGAAGACACACACCGCTAACAAACACAGTGAAGACACACACAGCTAACAAACACAGTGAAGACACACACAGATAACAAACACAGTGAAGACACACACAGATAACAAACACAGTGAAGACACACACAGATAACAAACACAGTGAAGACACACACAGATAACAAACACAGTGAAGACACACACCGCTAACAAACACAGTGAAGACACACACAGATAACAAACACAGTGAAGACACACACATCTAACAAACACAGTGAAGAGAAGACACACACAGCTAACAAACACAGTGAAGACACACACATCTAACAAACACAGTGAAGAGAAGACACACACAGCTAACAAACACAGTGAAGACACACACAGATAACAAACACAGTGAAGACACACACAGATAACAAACACAGTGAAGACACACACAGATAACAAACACAGTGAAGACACACACCGCTAACAAACACAGTGAAGACACACACAGCTAACAAACACAGTGAAGACACACACAGATAACAAACACAGTGAAGACACACACAGATAACAAACACAGTGAAGACACACACAGATAACAAACACAGTGAAGACACACACAGATAACAAACACAGTGAAGACACACACAGATAACAAACACAGTGAAGACACACACAGCTAACAAACACAGTGAAGACACACACAGCTAACAAACACAGTGAAGACACACACAGATAACAAACACAGTGAAGACACACACAGATAACAAACACAGTGAAGACACACCGCTAACAAACACAGTGAAGACACACACAGCTAACAAACACAGTGAAGACACACACCGCTAACAAACACAGTGAAGACACACACCGCTAACAAACACAGTGAAGACACACACAGATAACAAACACAGTGAAGACACACACAGCTAACAAACACAGTGAAGACACACACAGATAACAAACACAGTGAAGACACACAGCTAACAAACACAGTGAAGACACACACAGCTAACAAACACAGAGAAGACACACACAGATAACAAACACAGTGAAGACACACACAGCTAACAAACACAGAGAAGACACACACAGATAACAAACACAGTGAAGACACACACAGCTAACAAACACAGTGAAGACACACAGCTAACAAACACAGCGAAGACACACACAGATAACAAACACAGAGAAGACACACACAGCTAACAAACACAGTGAAGACACACACAGCTAACAAACACAGAGAAGACACACACAGATAACAAACACAGTGAAGACACACACAGCTAACAAACACAGAGAAGACACACACAGATAACAAACACAGCGAAGACACACAGATAACAAACACAGTGAAGACACACACAGATAACAAACACAGTGAAGACACACACAGATAACAAACACAGTCAAGACACACACAGCTAACAAACACAGAGAAGACACACACAGATAACAAACACAGCGAAGACACACACAGATAACAAACACAGTGAAGACACACACAGCTAACAAACACAGTGAAGACACACACAGCTAACAAACACAGTGAAGACACACACAGCTAACAAACACAGAGAAGACACACACAGATAACAAACACAGTGAAGACACACACAGCTAACAAACACAGAGAAGACACACACAGATAACAAACACAGCGAAGACACACACAGCGAAGACACACACAGCTAACAAACACAGTGAAGACACACACAGCGAAGACACACACAGCTAACAAACACAGTGAAGACACACACAGCTAACAAACACAGTGAAGACACACACAGCTAACAAACACAGAGAAGACACACACAGCTAACAAACACAGTGAAGACACACACAGATAACAAACACAGTGAAGACACACACAGATAACAAACACAGTGAAGACACACACAGATAACAAACACAGTGAAGACACACAGCTAACAAACACAGTGAAGACACACACAGATAACAAACACAGTGAAGACACACACAGATAACAAACACAGTGAAGACACACCGCTAACAAACACAGTGAAGACACACACAGCTAACAAACACAGTGAAGACACACACCGCTAACAAACACAGTGAAGACACACACCGCTAACAAACACAGTGAAGACACACACAGATAACAAACACAGTGAAGACACACACAGATAACAAACACAGAGAAGACACACACAGCTAACAAACACAGTGAAGACACACACAGATAACAAACACAGTGAAGACACACAGCTAACAAACACAGTGAAGACACACACAGCTAACAAACACAGAGAAGACACACACAGATAACAAACACAGTGAAGACACACACAGCTAACAAACACAGAGAAGACACACACAGATAACAAACACAGCGAAGACACACACAGATAACAAACACAGAGAAGACACACACAGCTAACAAACACAGTGAAGACACACACAGCTAACAAACACAGAGAAGACACACACAGATAACAAACACAGTGAAGACACACACAGCTAACAAACACAGAGAAGACACACACAGATAACAAACACAGCGAAGACACACAGATAACAAACACAGTGAAGACACACACAGATAACAAACACAGTGAAGACACACACAGATAACAAACACAGTCAAGACACACACAGCTAACAAACACAGAGAAGACACACACAGATAACAAACACAGCGAAGACACACACAGATAACAAACACAGTGAAGACACACACAGCTAACAAACACAGTGAAGACACACACAGCTAACAAACACAGTGAAGACACACACAGCTAACAAACACAGAGAAGACACACACAGATAACAAACACAGTGAAGACACACACAGCTAACAAACACAGAGAAGACACACACAGATAACAAACACAGCGAAGACACACACAGCGAAGACACACACAGCTAACAAACACAGTGAAGACACACACAGCGAAGACACACACAGCTAACAAACACAGTGAAGACACACACAGCTAACAAACACAGTGAAGACACACACAGCTAACAAACACAGAGAAGACACACACAGCTAACAAACACAGTGAAGACACACACAGCTAACAAACACAGTGAAGACACACACAGCTAACAAACACAGTGAAGACACACACAGCTAACAAACACAGAGAAGACACACACAGATAACAAACACAGCGAAGACACACACAGCGAAGACACACACAGCTAACAAACACAGTGAAGACACACACAGCGAAGACACACACAGCTAACAAACACAGTGAAGACACACACAGCTAACAAACACAGTGAAGACACACACAGCTAACAAACACAGTGAAGACACACACAGCTAACAAACACAGTGAAGACACACACAGCTAACAAACACAGTGAAGACACACACAGCTAACAAACACAGTGAAGAGCGCTTCGCTAACGTTCCCATGAAGTTATGAAAATATCATTTCTGAAATGTCCAGTTTTTTCTCGGTTATGTGAACGTTAAGGGAACATTCTTCAAGCATTATGGAAACGTTACTTTTGAAACATGAGATGAACTGAAATATGGGTAACACTTTACAATAAGGTTGTATTAGTTAACATTAGTTAATGCATTAGTTAACATGAACATCACCTCTGTTCAGCTTTAGTTCATCTTTGTTAACAGTTCAGCTGCTCATGGTTTGTTCATGTTAGTTCACAGGGCATTAACTAATGCTAACAAGATTTTAATAATGCATTAGTAAATGTTGAAATTAACATGAACTAATAATGTACTGCACTTATAAAGCATTTATTTATGTTTGTTAATGTTAACTAATATAGTTAACTAATGTTAACTAATTAACCTTATTGTAAAGTGTTACCGAAAAATGTATAAATAATGTTTTTGTGCTAATGTTTTGAGAACTATTATTAGTCCCTGAATAATATTTACTACATTTGGTTTGAAACTTATTTCGCGACTGATAAAAAATGATGTTCTATATAGTATGAATGTAATCCGGGTACTTTTTGTTTACTGTGTAATGAGTACTATGAATTCGGACACACACTGTTTCGCTTACTATACACCGATCAGGCATAACATTATGACCTAATATAGTGTTGGTCCCCTGACCCGTCTCTGATGGACTCCTCTAGACCCCTGAAGGTGTGCTGTGGTATCTGGCACCAAGATGTTAGCAGCAGATCCTTTAAGTCCTGTAAGTTGTGTAAGCGGGGCCTCCATGGATCAGACTTGTTTGTTTTGCTCATCCCACAGATGCTCGATGCTTTCTATCAGAACCAGCATTAACTTCTGGAGCAGTTTGAGATCCAGTAGCTCGTCTGCAGGACATCTACACCAAACGCTGCAGAGGTAGAGCTACTAAAATCATCAGAGACATTAATCACCCTGCAAACTCTCACTTCACCCTGCTGCCATCTGGTAAGCGCTTCCGTAGCCTGATGGCAAAGACTGAAAGACTCAGGAGGAGTTTCTTCCCCCAGGCCATCAGACTCCTGAACTCAGTCACGTGACTTCACTTCACCCCCGCACACACATAAACATACAGTTTAAACATTAACATCCACATACTGCCATTGCACTGCACTTTACTTTCCTATTGTTACTGCGTAACAACCTGTAATAAACCTTGCACATTATACTTCTTTATATATACATATATATATATTTATGTTAACCACTTATTTCTAAGTCTACAGTTTATCTCACTTATCATATCCACTTATTTTTTTATATTTTTATATTTTAATTTTTATATTTTTATTTTTATCTTATTTCCTATTTTTATCTTTTACTTGATTTATTTATAATTCTACTTATGTTAATACTTTTTATTCTAATTTTATTCTATTTCTATTTTAATTTCTTGTAACTGTTATTTGCACTGTCCATGGAGCGGACCTGTTTACATTTCACTGCCAGTTGTATATTGTGTATATAACTGTGTATGTGACAAATAAAACTCTTGAATCTTGAATCTTGTTGATAATCCCGCAGACCAAGACTTTTAAAAGTTAATTTTATAACAAAAGAGGCCGGTCTTGAAAGGAACTCTCTATATTTGCATGGCTCAATGCAAAGGAGCTTTTCTACAGGTTCATTCTGGTCCAGATCTTTACTTGCCCTTCAAAAATGTACACTGGCTCCACCACAATATTAGTATTTTAATAAATATTAAGACATCAGTCAGTACTAAAATAAGAACAAATTACAAGCACAAAAAGAATCAGGACTGGAGGGCCTTGCCTACGCTACACATCACCTCAACTACAACATCATTATAGAGTAGCACAAAATACACAACCATTAAAATATACCTTGAGATTCCTAGAAGAATTAATATACAACATGCCGAGTCAAAGAGTCGAGATCAGAACCCTGGAATAACACTGAGCAATGAATCAGAGAGGAACAGTATTTAAAATGTATTGTCAAATCAAAAGTTTGCATCTTATGTTAAAATGTGATGTAACCTTCACCCTTTAAATAGTTTGATCAGTTCCAGTTTTACTCAATGGTCGAGGTTGGTTGAGGAGATTCAGCGCTTCTGCTGTTCGTGGCTTTCTTTGATGTTTCTATGGATGTTTTTTGAACTATTCAGTGCAGATGTTCGGAAGGACAGCGATGTGAGAACTCGTATTTCATATTTATTTATAAAGAACAAGAACTCATTAAATCGGTGACATTTCTCTGGCAGTGAGACGGATAGTTTAGTAGGAAGTCACAGAAACGATCACTCTTAAGAAATGAGGTGTGAACATGAGAAGCAAAAGAGAATGTGTAGACGTGACTCTCTGCGCCAGCCTTGGGTGTTTGCACAGAGAGAAAAAACAGTGTGTGAGGTTCTTATGTGCATTTCCGCGAAACATTTCCGTTTAAAATCGTCTTCAGCTGAAAAAAGAGTCTTAAATAAGACTCTCTAGTTTCTAAATAACAAGCAGATGTTTTGATGACAAGCAACAGAAAACCATGATCTCTCAAAATCTGAAGCTGAAATATGGAAATCGGTTATTTGACGTGGGTCCTGACGTGGGACGTACTGGTCCTTCATGACCCTGTGGCCGGTTCTCCACTGGTCCTCCATGACCCTGTGGCCGGTTCTCCACTGGTCCTCCATGACCCTGTGGCCGGTTCTCCACTGGTCCTTCATGACCCTGTGGCCGGTTCTCCACTGGTCCTTCATGACCCTGTGGCCGGTTCTCCACTGGTCCTCCATGACCCTGTGGCCGGTTCTCCACTGGTCCTCCATGACCCTGTGGCCGGTTCTCCACTGGTCCTCCATGACCCTGTGGCCGGTTCTCCACTGGTCCTCCATGACCCTGTGGCCGGTTCTCCACTGGTCCTTCATGACCCTGTGGCCGGTTCTCCACTGGTCCTTCATGACCCTGTGGCCGGTTCTCCACTGGTCCTCCATGACCCTGTGGCCGGTTCTCCACTGGTCCTCCATGACCCTGTGGCCGGTTCTCCACTGGTCCTCCATGACCCTGTGGCCGGTTCTCCACTGGTCCTCCATGACCCTGTGGCCGGTTCTCCACTGGTCCTTCATGACCCTGTGGCCGGTTCTCCACTGGTCCTCCATGACCCTGTGGCCGGTTCTCCACTGGTCCTCCATGACCCTGTGGCCGGTTCTCCACTGGTCCTTCATGACCCTGTGGCCGGTTCTCCACTGGTCCTTCATGACCCTGTGGCCGGTTCTCCACTGGTCCTCCATGACCCTGTGGCCGGTTCTCCACTGGTCCTCCATGACCCTGTGGCCGGTTCTCCACTGGTCCTTCATGACCCTGTGGCCGGTTCTCCACTGGTCCTTCATGACCCTGTGGCCGGTTCTCCACTGGTCCTTCATGACCCTGTGGTCGGTTCTCCACTGGTCCTCCATGACCCTGTGGCCGGTTCTCCACTGGTCCTTCATGACCCTGTGGCCGGTTCTCCACTGGTCCTTCATGACCCTGTGGCCGGTTCTCCACTGGTCCTCCATGACCCTGTGGCCGGTTCTCCACTGGTCCTCCATGACCCTGTGGCCGGTTCTCCACTGGTCCTCCATGACCCTGTGGCCGGTTCTCCACTGGTCCTCCATGACCCTGTGGCCGGTTCTCCACTGGTCCTTCATGACCCTGTGGCCGGTTCTCCACTGGTCCTCCATGACCCTGTGGCCGGTTCTCCACTGGTCCTTCATGACCCTGTGGCCGGTTCTCCACTGGTCCTTCATGACCCTGTGGCCGGTTCTCCACTGGTCCTCCATGACCCTGTGGCCGGTTCTCTGTGGCCGGTTCTCCACTGGTCCTCCATGACCCTGTGGCCGGTTCTCCACTGGTCCTCCATGACCCTGTGGCCGGTTCTCCACTGGTCCTTCATGACCCTGTGGCCGGTTCTCCACTGGTCCTTCATGACCCTGTGGCCGGTTCTCCACTGGTCCTTCATGACCCTGTGGCCGGTTCTCCACTGGTCCTCCATGACCCTGTGGCCGGTTCTCCACTGGTCCTCCATGACCCTGTGGCCGGTTCTCCACTGGTCCTTCATGACCCTGTGGCCGGTTCTCCACTGGTCCTTCATGACCCTGTGGCCGGTTCTCCACTGGTCCTCCATGACCCTGTGGCCGGTTCTCCACTGGTCCTTCATGACCCTGTGGCCGGTTCTCCACTGGTCCTTCATGACCCTGTGGCCGGTTCTCCACTGGTCCTCCATGACCCTGTGGCCGGTTCTCCACTGGTCCTTCATGACCCTGTGGCCGGTTCTCCACTGGTCCTTCATGACCCTGTGGCCGGTTCTCCACTGGTCCTCCATGACCCTGTGGCCGGTTCTCCACTGGTCCTTCATGACCCTGTGGCCGGTTCTCCACTGGTCCTTCATGACCCTGTGGCCGGTTCTCCACTGGTCCTCCATGACCCTGTGGCCGGTTCTCCACTGGTCCTCCATGACCCTGTGGCCGGTTCTCCACTGGTCCTCCACTGGTCCACTGACCCAGTCTCTAGCCGTCACAATCTGGCCCTTGTCAAACTCGCTCAAATCCTTACGCTTGCCCATTTTTCCTGCTTCTAACACATCAACTCTGAGGACCACATGTTCACTTGCTGCCGAATATATCCCACCCACTAACAGAGATCATCACTGGTCATAATGTAATGCCTGATCAATGTATGACATGACAGTTTCTATAGCAAGCAGAGCTTCTAATGGCGTCTGAAGTGACGCAGTAACTTTATCAAACAGCGATTGGCTCTTATTTAGAATGCGAGACTTATTCTGCTATATTGAGCGATGCACTTTCTATGTGTTTCTAAATGAAGTCTTTGGTAAGGAACTGTAGAACTGGTTGTTTAGCGACTTCATGTGTTAATGTCCTTTCACGCTGGACGCGATTTTGATGGTTTTATTTTTTGATCAGCTGTGTGTGTAATGAGTTTCCACAGCGAACGTGAATGTGCTGTGGCGAAAAAACGACGTTAATTTTTTTTGTTTCGATGCCGATTTTTTAAACTTTCAGCGGTTTAGAGCGTTGAATCAGTGAGTCAATTCAGCGGTTCAGAACGTAATGAATCAGTGAGTCGACTCAGCGGTTCAGAGCGTTATGAATCAGCGAGTCGATTCAGCGCTTCAGAGCGTTATGAATCAGTGAGTCGATTCAGAGCGTTATGAATCAGTGAGTCGATTCAGCGGTTCAGAGCGTTATGTTTCAGTGAGTCGATTCAGTGGTTCAGAGCGTTATGAATCAGTGAGTCGATTCAGCGGCTCAGAGCATTATGTTTCAGTGAGTCGATTCAGTGGTTCAGAGCGTTATGAATCAGTGAGTCGATTCATGATTCGGATCGCGCGTCAAACCGTCAAACTGCTGAATCACGTGACTTTGGCGATCCAAACCGCTGAATCGACTCACTGATTCATAACGCTCCAAACCGCTGAATCGACTCACTGATTCATAACGCTCTGAACCACTGAATCGACTCACTGATTCATAACGCTCTGAAGCGCTGAATCGACTCACTGATTCATAACGCTCTGAACCACTGAATCGACTCACTGATTCATAACGCTCTGAACCGTTGAATCGACTCACTGATTCATAACGCTCTGAACCACTGAATCGACTCACTGATTCATAACGCTCTGAACCGCTGAATCGACTCACTGATTCATAACGCTCTGAACCACTGAATCGACTCACTGATTCATAACGCTCCGAAGCTTCATGATGCCGTGTTTTGAAATCGTCATCACTATATAAGTCGTTATTCAGGGTTTTTTTGCGCACAGAAACTATTCTCGTCTTCATAAAGTTATTGTAGAGCCGCTGTAGTGAGATGGACTTTGTAACTTTAGTCTTTAGTGTCTTTTAAGGGTCTTGAGAGTGTAAAGTTGAGCCAATGGAGGCCTTTCAGAGCATCAGATTTACACTAAAATATCTTCATTTGTGTCTGAAGATGAACGGAGGTCTGATCATTTTTGGGTGAATTAACCCTTTAAGCAGGTGGTTTTGGACTAAAGTATTCCAGAGCAAACATCATATAACTGTGGTGGCATTTAACTGACCGTCGAGCGAGAATTGCGCTCATTTCTCCCATCAGTCCTCCTCCTCCTCCTCCTCCTCCTCCTCCTCCACCTCCTCCACCTCCTCCACTCCCCGCGGGCGCTGCGGCTCCGCTCTCCTCCTGCACATCACAGAGTTCATGCATGAGGGCTTTTAACCCTGAGGGAACTCACTGTACACAACCATCAACGCTTCTGAGGGGCGGATTCTTGACTTGATGTTGTTTAGCTGCTTTAGCCTCATTAAGTCATCTTGAGGCCGTTGGTTGACCTAGTGTTTACATCTAAACTGTAGTTCTGATGCATCATGGATAACGCTAAAGTACCGCCCACTCACCTGTCAATCAACCCCCCCCCCCTCACTGCTGATAACTAATATGGCTGTGTATTGCAGAATGTTGATAGCACAAATGTCCTCATAGCTGAATTACATTTACAGTTTAAATAAACCTAAAAATTTTACAGTCTTTGCAAGAAAAAAAATTCTGGAATACAGCTGAATTGTGGGCACAGAAACACTAGAAAATTTTCTGTTTCCCACAGACTATAACCCAATTTGTGGTGGCGGGCAGGGGTTGGGGGGGTTGTGGGGTATTTGGGGTTGGTGATTGGCACAAATATCGATTTCGATCTCAATTCAGTATCAATTCATATAGCCTACTGTACATATAAGTATGTAGATGGTATGTAAATTGGTAGATGGTGGTCCAGTGGGTTAAACCATGGAACTGACACACAGAAGGTTGCTGGTTTGATCCCAGCGGTCACCACCAGTGTGTCCTTGAGCAAGGCACTTTACTCCATGTTGCTCCAGGGGGATTGTCCCTGTAATAAGGGCACTGTAAGTCGCTTTGGATAAAAGCGTCTGCCAAATGCATAAATGTAAATGTAAATGTAAATATAAGGAAAAATAAGTTTGCCTTTTTAGCACCATTTTAAACTTTTTTTGGGTTAAATTATATTTGCTTGCATTCATTAATATTCACTTGTGTGTGCTTATATAAGTATCATTAAAAATATTAGGATGTGAATTATTCACTGCAAAAAATGCTTTTCTTACTTAGTATTTTTGCCTTGTTTTCAGTCCAAATATCTAAAGAATCTTACATTAAGAAGCATTTACTAGACAAGCAAAAGTTTTTGTCTTGTTTTGGGTGGAAAATAACTAAAAATTAAGGGAGTTTTTGCTTAAAATAAGCAAAATAATCTGCCAATGGGGTAAACAAATTAATGTTGTTTTCTGTTTGAATTAACATTATTTTACTTATCCCATTGGCAGATTATTTTGCTTATTTTAAGCAAAAACTCCCTTAATTTTTAGTTATTTTCCACCCAAAACAAGACAAAAACTTTTGCTTGTCTAGTAAATGCTTCTTAATGTAAGATTCTTTAGATATTTGGACTGAAAACAAGACAAAAATACTACGTAAGAAAAGTATTTTTTGCAGTGTTAACGTTTTTAAATTTTCACTTTTAAAGAAATCTAGTGTTTGATTATGTCTAAATATGTATTCAAAAGCAAAACCTAAAAATAAGTAAGCAGTTTTGGTCTGCAATACGTTTTTGAGCAACTAGAATGTATATTTATTAAAGAGCCATACAGGAGGTGGGTAAACCAAGGCATTACAAATTAAATTTATTATTTTCCCCGCCACAAAATGACTCTAATTTGCCTCTTTGCATTGGAATTCTCTATTTTAACCTTAATTACACTAATTGTAATATAAATAAGAAAAATATTAGAAGAAAAATATTTTAATTAATTAAATGGTCATTAATGGACCATAATTATTGCACAAGTAGGCCTATTTAGTACCAAAAGATCTCCTCAAAATATTCAATAAATATTATTAAACTAAAATATAGAACATTTATTTAATTGAAAAATAGTTAAGGTGTATGGTCACATTTGACCACCAATGAGTATGAGTGAGAGCAATTAATAAGGAATACCTGAGGGCTAAATACAAAACATTAACATTAATGTTCACAATATTGCATCTCCATCACTCTCCATAATAAAATGATTATAAAGGGTTAGTTCACCCAAAAATTAAAATTGTGTCATTAATGACTGAGCCTCATGTGGTTGGACACCCGTCAGACCTCCGTTCATCTTCAGACACAAATGAAGATATTTTAGTGTAAATCTGATGCTCTGAAAGGCCTCCATTGGCTCAACTTTACACTCTCAAGACCCTTAAAAGACACTAAAGACTAAAGTTACAAAGTCCATCTCACTACAGCGGCTCTACAATAACTTTATGAAGACGAGAATAGTTTCTGTGCGCAAAAAAACCCTAAATAACGACTTATATAGTGATGACGATTTCAAAACACGGCATCATGAAGCTTCGAAGCGTTATGAATCAGTGAGTCGATTCAGCGGTTCAGAGCGTTATGAATCAGTGAGTCGATTCATGATTTGGATCGTGTGTCAAACCGCCAAACTGCTGAAATCACGTGACTTTGGCGATTCAAACCGCTGAATCGACTCACTGATTCATACCGCTCTAAACCGCTGAATCGACTCACTGATTCATAACGCTCTGAACCGCTGAATCGACTCACTGATTCACAACGCTTCGAAGCTTCATGAGGCCGTGTTTTGAAATCGTCATCACTATATAAGTCGTTATTTAGGGGTTTTTTGCGCACAGAAACTATTCTCGTCTTCATAAAGTTATTGTAGAGCCGCTGTAGTGAGATGGACTTTGTAACTTTAGTCTTTAGTGTCTTTTAAGGGTCTTGAGAGTGTAAAGTTGAGCCAATGGAGGCCTTTCAGAGCATCAGATTTACACTAAAATATCTTCATTTGTGTCTGAAGATGAACGGAGGTCTGACGGGTGTCCAACCACATGAGGCTCAGTCATTAATGACACAATTTACATTTTTGGGAGAACTAACCCTTTAAATGTGGTTGACGTAATAATCAATGCACACTATGCTAAAGCCCCCCTAAAAGGGGTCTAGAACCGCCCCTGGCGTCAATCATCCACTCAAACATGTCACAGATGAACACAGTGACTTCAGTCTGACTGACCTTGGCTGTTTTCCGTAGTTTAGCTGCAGCGATTGCTGCGCCCAGACCTCCATCTCCTCCTCCTCCACCTCCTCCTCCTCCTCCTCCTCCAGAGGGTGGTGGTGGGGGTGGTGGTGGAGCTCCTCCTCCTGATGGAGGTGGGGGTGGTGGGGGTGGCGGTGGTCCTGGAGCAGGTGGAGGTCCGGGCGGAGGAGGAGGAGCAGCGGAGGCCGGAGAGGGTGGAGGAATAGGGGGCAGGGCTGGAGCAGCAGACGACTGTCTCTCTCTCTCCATTCGCTCTTGCTCCTGTCGCTCTCTCTCCTGCTGCTCCTGCCTGAACAGACACACGAGTCACGCAAGAAATAAATAAATGTGACTAGGCCTGTCACGATAACAAATTTTACGATAAATTGGCCAAGAAATTATCGCGATAAACGATAATATTGTCGTTCTGAGACCATTTTCATCTAAAATAATGATAATGGCATAATAATGCAGATACACCTTTTCAAAGATCAATAAACGTTTATTTTTAAAGACTATTTAACACTGAAAACCGAAAGCATTTTAAATATCCACAATAAATCAACCAAAACAAAAAAGCAAAGGACTCTCAGTCTGTTCACAAACAAAAGAATAAACGGCTGGAAACTGCAGAGGATGATTGAGTTTTAGGTAGTGCTGGGAATCGATAAAACAAAATTAACTAATTAATCAATTTTTTTTCGCAATTAATCACGATTAATACGTTTTTGATGTTTTGATATTGTAATAATTTCAGTTACTCTCCAAATTATGTAGAAACAATTTATAAACAGCATATTTTAAATATGTGTTGTATTGTCATGTTTTTATGAATGAAGGCCAGTATCACTGATGTCTCTATGAAACATTAATGACGTTACATTACAGTATAACTGAAAGCTGACAATTTCAACATTTATTAAAACAACTTTTAATTTAAGTGAACTTAAAACAATCTTTACATAAACCCATTATAATAAATTTTATTTTACCTGTGCCTTCCCTGTTAGACATACAGAAATGTAATAGTTATCATCAACAGCTTTCTTAACTGCATAAATAATAAATGAAATATAGATGAATCATCATTAAAGCTACACTTTTCTCTGTTCCCGATGTTCTTGATGAACATTAATGACATCATCATCAGTGCTCCTGTCACTTTAAGAACAGTCGCGGATCTAATCTCCTCACAACTCTTTAAGTTCATTTAAGACGTTATTTAACTCATTTAAGATCCTAATATGAGAATACTCAAAATTCTCTGTGTTGTTGTTATTGTTTGTTCAAGAGCAAAAAAGAACTCGATGTGAGCAGGAGACTGACATGTATGTGTGTGTGTGTGTGTGTGTGTGTGTGTGTGTGTGTGTGTGTGTGTGTGTCAGAGTGTCCCTCGATTAGCTGACATGAGACGCACCCCCCCCACACACACACACACACACACACACACACACACACGTTGGGTTTTCATGTTTTATGGGGACTTTCCATAGGCGTAATGGTTTTTATACCGTACATACCGTATATTCTATCCCCCTACACTGCCCCTAAACCTAACCATCACACACACACACACACACACATACACACACACACACACTGCCTCTGCCCCTAAACCTACCCATCACAGGAGACATTCTGCATTTTTACATTTTCAAAAAACATCACTTAGTCTGATTTATAAGATGTTTTCCTCATGGGGACCAAAAATGTCCCCACAAGGACGAGAATTTTGGATATTGCCATCTTTGTGTCCCCATAACATAGGGATTACCAGTCCACCCACACACACACACACACACACACACACACACACACACCACAGACAGGACATTGACACACACACACACACACACACACACAGACAGGACATTGACACACACACACACACACACAGGACATTGACACACACACACACACACACACACACACACAGGACATTGACACACACACACACACACACACACAGACAGGACATTGACACACATACACACAAACATTGACATACAGCGTGTTCTCTTGTGTCTTGTCGCGCTCAGAAGCATTTACATGTGTAAGAGCGTGATCATAATGTAACGCTCTGCAAAAATGGATATAAAAACGGACGCTGGAAATTATCGCAGGCGGAAAAATTAGAGCTCATTTTTTTTAATTGTGCGATTAATTGATTGATTGACTATCGCGACAGGCCTAAATGTGACCACTGTGCATTTATTACATGATATTGTGCATAAATCAGTGAAGTGAATCAGGAGTGAAGATGATGTTCATACCTCCTCTTCTGCTCTAACTCCTCAGCACTCGGGCCGTTCTGAGCCGGCCGTGCAGGAGGAGGCGGAGGAGACACACCTGTATGACAGAAACCACAACACACACACATCAGACACAACTCTAACCATACAGAATCTATGAGACCGTAATCATCCCGATCATCTGACCGGCGTCCGTGTGGCCGTTGAGCATGTCCAGAGCCTGCATCATGCCACTGGCGAACTGAGCCGCGTCTTCTTTACTGCCGAAGTTCAGACCCCACACCTGCCGGGCGTCCCGCCACTGGTGAAACGTGGGCGTGGCCTGGTTATATTTGATCCCGCGGATCAGGGGACAGTTGATGACCACCTGCACAAACACACAGACCTTCATCAGAACACACTCGCCTGCAGCGCTGCATTCACAACACACACATCTGAACAGACAAACACACTAAATAACATTACTAGAGTATTGGGTTGAGTGAATGATTCAATGAATCACTTGTTTCATTACTGGATGAATCAGTGTTTTTGAATTAATCTCTTGAGAGAATGATTCAATGCCTCACTCAAAAACTTCACTTGTGTCATTACTGGATGAATCAATGTTTTATAACAAATCTCTTGAATGAATGATTCAATGACTCACTCATAAAGACTTCACTTGTTCCATTACTGGATTAATCAGTGTTTTTGAATGAGTCTCTTGAATGAATGATTAAATGACTCACTCATAAAGACTTCACTTGTTTCATTACTGGATGAATCAGTGTTTTAGAACAAATCTCTTGAATGCATGATTCAATGACTCACTCATAAAGACTTCACTTGTTTAATTACTGGATGAATCAGTATTTTTGAACGAGTCTCTTGAATGAATGATTCAATGACTCACTCATAAATGTTTCATTACTGGATGAATCAGTGTTTTAGAACAAATCTCTTGAATGCATGATTCAATGACTCACTCATAAAGACTTCACTTGTTTCATTACTGGATGAATCAGTGTTTTTGAACGAGTCTCTTGAATGAATGATTCAATGACTCACTCATAAATGTTTCATTACTGAATGAATCAGTGTTTTTTAACAAATCTCTTAAGTGAATGATTCAATGACTCACTCATAAATGTTTCATTACTGGATGAATCAGTGTTTTAGAACAAATCTCTTGAATGCATGATTCAATGACTCACTCATAAAGACTTCACTTGTTTCATTACTGGATGAATCAGTGTTTTTAAACCAGTCTCTTGAATGAATGATTCAATGACTCACTCATAAATGTTTCATTACTGGATGAATCAGTGTTTTAGAACAAATCTCTTGAATGCATGATTCAATGACTCACTCATAAAGACTTCACTTGTTTCATTACTGGATGAATCAGTGTTTTTGAACGAGTCTCTTGAATGAATGATTCAATGACTCACTCATAAATGTTTCATTACTGAATGAATCAGTGTTTTTTAACAAATCTCTTAAGTGAATGATTCAATGACTCACTCATAAAGACTTCACTTGTTTCATTACTGGATGAATCAGTGTTTTTGAACGAGTCTCTTGAATGAATGATTCAATGACTCACTCATAAATGTTTCATTACTGGATGAATCAGTGTTTTTGAACGAATCTTTTGAGTGAATGATTCAATGACTCACTCATAAAGACTTCACTAGTTTCATTACTGGATGAATCAGTGTTTTTGAACGAATCTCTTAAGTGAATGATTCAATGACTCACTCATAAAGACTTCACTAGTTTCATTACTGGATGAATCAGTGTTTTTGAACAAATCTCTTAAGTGAATGATTCAATGACTCACTCATAAAGACTTCACTTGTTTCATTACTGGATGAATCAGTGTTTTTGAGCAAATCTCTTGAGTGAATGATTCAATGACTCACTCATAAAGACTTCACTTGTTTGAATCAGTGTTTTTGAATCATTCATTCAAGAGATTCATTCAAAAACACTCTCATAAAGACTTCACTTGTTTCATTGAGCCTAACTTCAGTAAAACACTTCAGTCCTGTTCTAATCAGATACTCGAAGACTTTTACTCCAGTTGTATTGGAATTGGTGGCTTGTAACTCGTTGTCGCTGTATTGTTTTGAGGTACACTTTACTCTGTGTAGTGCAGACGGAGATTCACAGGAAACGAAAGACAATTTAGAATCTGCAAGACTGAGACGTCTGAGAGAAAACCACAGAGAAAACAACCTTAATGCCCAGCGTGCGACTGACAGCGATGAAGCATTAACACATGAAGACCTTCAGAACTGAACATCCAGTATCTGCACACAATCTCTGTGACTTCCTCTTTCCTCGTGCTGTGGCTTCACACAGCTAAACTTCCCATGATTGTCTCACACGTCAAATGCCGGTTCTCCAGTTATTATGGGGTGTTGATGCGTTACCTGTTGATCCGCCTGCTGTTTGCGTCCCACCACCCTGAAGCTGTTGTTGCTGGGGTTCTGGTAGATGTGGATCCGGCTGATGGCCTGAACACCGGAGCCGGCCGGCAACCAGCGCTTACTGGCATCATCATACATCATGACGGTGGCCCGCGCCTGACAGATGCTGTGTTCACTGCCACACACACACACACACACACACACACACACACACACACACACATGTTGAGTTTTCATGTTTTATGGGGACTTTCCATCGGCGTAATGGTTTTTATACCGTACAAACCGTATATTCTATCCCCTTACACTGCCCCTAAACCTACCCATCACACACACACATCTGCAATCACTACTGCGGCTCCATCCCAGCTGACAGGGAACGTTCTCACAACGTTCTTCCAGTAACGTTTATAGAACGTTCATTCAAAGTTATCAGGTCTTTCATAATGTTCTCACACCGTTAATACAGAAACATTATTTATACATGAAATGAAATATTTGTCAAAGGTTTTTAAAATGTTGCCATTTCAACGTTCAGAGAACATTCAAAAGTAACGTTCCCATAATGTTTGAAAAATGGAATGTTCGTATAAACAAGAAAAGTTTTTAAAATTGTGGCAGAGGTCAGTCAGTGGCTCACTAACTAACTAAACTCCGCCACTAACTAATGACCCCTTACTTAGTGGCAGAGGTTAGTTAGTTAGTGGCGGGGGTTAGTTAGTGGCAGAGGTTAGTTAGTTAGTGGCGGGGGTTAGTTAGTGGCAGAGGTTAGTTAGTTAGTGGCGGGGGTTAGTTAGTGGCAGAGGTTGTTAGTTAGTGGCGGGGGTTAGTTAGTGGCAGAGGTTAGTTAGTTAGTGGCGGGGGTTAGTTAATTAGTGGCAGGGTTTAGTTAGTGGCAGAGGTTAGTTAGGGGCAGATTGGCAGGGGTTAGTTAGTGGCAGAGGTTAGTTAGTGGCAGGGGTTAGTTAGTGGCAGATTGGCAGGGGTTAGTTAGTGGCAGGGGTTAGTTAGGGGCAGATTGGCAGGGGTTAGTTAGTGGCGGGGGTTAGTTAGTGGTAGAGGTTAGTTAGGGGCAGATTGGCAGGGGTTAGTTAGTGGCAGAGGTTAGTTAGGGGCAGATTGGCAGGGGTTAGTTAGTGGCAGAGGTTAGTTAGGGGCAGATTGGCCGGGGTTATTTAGTGGCGGGGGTTAGTTAGTGGCAGAGGTTAGTTAGTGGCAGAGTGGCAGATGTTAGTTAGGGGCAGGGGTTAGTTAGTGGCAGGGGTTAGTTAGTGGCAGAGTGGCAGGGGTTAGTTAGTGGCAGAGGTTAGTTAGGGGCAGATTGGCTGGGGTTATTTAGTGGCGGGGGTTAGTTAGTGGCAGAGGTTAGTTAGTGGCAGAGTGGCAGGGGTTAGTTAGTGGCAGAGGTTAGTTAGGGGCAGATTGGCCGGGGTTATTTAGTGGCGGGGGTTAGTTAGTGGCAGAGGTTAGTTAGTGGCAGAGTGGCAGATGTTAGTTAGGGGCAGGGGTTAGTTAGTGGCAGGGGTTAGTTAGTGGCAGAGGTTAGTTAGTTGCAGAGTGGCAGGGGTTAGTTAGTGGCAGAGTGGCAGGGGTTAGTTAGTGGCAGGGGTTAGTTAGTGGCAGAGAGGCAGATGTTAGTTAGGGGTAGGGGTTAGTTAATGGCGGGGGTCAGTCAGGGGCGGGGTTTAGTTAGTGGCAGAGTGGCAGAGGTTTGTTAGGGGCAGGGGTTAGTTAGTGTCAGGGGTCAGTCAGTGGCTGGGGTTAGTTAGGGGTCAGTCAGTGGCGGGGGTTAGTAAGGGGTCAGTCAGTGGCGGGGGTTAGTTAGGGGCAGTGGCAGAGGCTTGTTAGTGGCGGGCAGGGGTTAGTTAATGGCAGGGGTCAGTCAGGGGCGGGCTTTAGTTAGTGGCAGAGGTTTGTTAGGGGCAGGGGTAAGTTAGTGGCAGGGGTTAGTTAGGGGCAGAGTGGCAGAGGTTTCTTAGGTGGCGGGGTTAGTTAGTGGCGGGGGTCAGTCAGTGGCAGGGGTTAGTTAGTGGCAGGGGTTAGTTAGGGGCGGGGGTTAGTTAGTGGCAGAGTGGCATGGGCTAGTTAGGGGCGGGGGTTAGTTAGTGGCAGAGATTAGTTAGGGGTGGGGGTTAGTTAGTGGCGGGGGTTAGTAAGTGGCAGAGGTTAGTTAGTGGCGGGGGTTAGTTAGGGGCAGAGGTTAGTTAGGGGCAGAGTGGCAGAGGTTAGTTAGTGGCAGGGGTTAGTTAGTGGTGGGGGTTAGTTAATGGAAGAGGTTAGTTAGGGGCAGGGGTTAGTTAGTGGCAGAGTGGCAGAGGTTAGTTAGGGACAGGAGTTAGTTAATGGTGGGGGTCAGTCAGTGGCGGGGGTTAGTTAGCGGCATGGTTTAGTTAGTGGCAGAGGTTAGTTAGGGGCAAGGGTTAGTTAGTGGCAGGGGTCAGTCAGGGGCAGGGGTCAGTTAACATGGAGTCACTAAATCTCCAACCTCAGGAGAATCTCCTGTTTTAAACAAATGCCGAACAGAGGAGCGTCTGCTGGAGAAAAGAGTTTGTAATAAAAACATCGGCTTGGCTTTAGGAGATGGAGGGAACTGAGGGATTTGCAATGTTGTAAAAGCATCACGGAGATGATGGTGTTCTTATTACTCAACCAGTGAGTGAGTGTTTTATTGAACAGATAATCTCTCTAACAGAGCTCAGTGTAAAGCATTATCTATAGTGAAGATCATAGTCAACCGAAACACTGTTCTTCTGCTAAATGCAGGGCTAAACGTTATATAGTTCACCTTTAAAGTACCATTACATTTCAAAATATTACACAACTGTTTTTACTGTATTTTACAATTAGTGTGTGTGTGTGTGTGTGTGTGTGTGTGTGTGTGTGTGTGTGTGTGTGTGTGTGTGTGTGTGAGAGGAGGATGTGGGAAACCTTGTCTGTTCTCCTGTGCAACACACAGTTAAACAACATGACACAATATTTGTCTTCCGCTCTTATTCACTCTTAAAAATAAGGGTTTTCAAAGCAAACCATTCGTGTTTCCCAAAGAACCTTTCAGAGTTCAGTCCTTAAAGAAGCATTTTCTCTCATCTTAAAATCTACAGATCCTTTAGTAGAGCCATGGACGTTTGAGGTTCTTAATAAGACATGAGACACACACGTGATTGAGGTGTCAGTGTGTTTGATTGAACAGAAGCCGTGGTATGCGATCAGTCACACACACTGAAATCGTGTTCATCTGATTGTCTAGTTATGGTAAAGATACACACTTCACAGACGCCTCACTGAAAGCCACAGAGCATTGAGAGCGAGACTCCAGAGTCACGAAGAGCGCAGTCACTCTAAATGTGTTCAGAAGCGGATGTGAGAGCAATAAGAGACGACAAGAGGAAGCAGAAGAAGAGAAGTGCAGCTTAATTGAGGGTTAGACGTGTTATTGACCTGACACTCAGATGAGAACACACACACACACACACACACAGCAGATCACACCAAACACACTGAAGAGAAGAGCCACACCATCACCACAGAGT
>NC_137118.1:48125892-48130892 GCF_949357685.1 Gobio gobio | reverse complement strand
AAATACAGTGTGGCTTTCATTGTCAATTACGCTCGTTCATGTTGTGTCCTCACACGCGAGCGTCGAGTCTGATGCTGCGTTCACACCAAACGCGAATAGAGCGTCAAAATCGGGTCTGGTTGGACGCTTGAACATTTTGAATCCAGTCGCGCGTCCACAGATTAGTTGCACTTCAGTATTTTTGTTTTAAATAAACACAGAAGCAGAAGAGACTCTTTCAGAAACATAAAAAAATCATAATTTGACCGCTAATATTTGCCATTGATAGACTTTTCAGCACAATAATAGACTTTAGGGGTGTAACGATACACTCGTGTCATGATTCGATATAAATCGCGATACTGAACTCACAATACGATATGCATCCCGATATTTTAAGCCACTTTTTAATTATTATTAAAATAATATTATTATTATTATAAGTGTATTATTATCAGGACCCACACATATTCCCCCATTGCATTATTATACATTATATTCAACATTATATATAGTCGTTTAATGTAATAATGTCATGCAAACGTTCCTTTTTCCCCTCACGCTTTACTTGCGCTTTCAATGTCCCGCCTCTCCTGCTATTAATGCTCTACACTGTAAAAAATGATTGTGATTTTAATGGTATTTTACTGTAAAAATGCTACGGTGAAAAACAGTTAATTGTTTAACAGAAAGTATCGTACTACACTCTAAAAAAAAAAAGGTTCTATATTGCACCAAAAATGGTTCTTGGCTCGTAATCATAGGGGAACCTTTTTTAGTGCTATATAGCACCAATTTTGGTGCTTCAGTGGTTCTTCAGCGGTTCTTCAGAGGTTCTTCAGCGGTTCTTCAGAGGTTCTTCAGCGGTTCTTCAGAGGTTCTTCACCGGTTCTTTGACTAAGGTGCTATATAGCACCTCTGAAGAACCGCTGAAGAACCACTGAAGCACCAAAATTGGTGCTATATAGCACTAAAAAAGGTTCCCCTATGATTACGAGCCTTTTTTTTTAGAGTGTATATACGGTGAATAACTGTAATAGATCTAACCTTACATTTCATTTCATTTTACAGTAAAATACCGTTAAATGTACAGTTTTTGGAAGTGAAAAAGAACAAGTCATTGTGTAATTTACAGTGAAAAACCCATAAATTGACATTCCCAGAATTCCCAGCGTGACACTTCGCATTTGATGTATTTTCATTGCAATAACTATGGTTCTTCTTTTTTTTATTAATCACTTATGTACATTAGGGTTTTATGTTACATCTGATGTTGTTAAATTAATGTTTATTGCATTTTTTAAATTTCAGTTTTACCATGACGGTGTTTAGTGTGTGTGTGTGAATGACTCTGAGCTCTTCTATATATTATTATTGTCCTCTTAAAAGCTGCTTGTGATTAGCTTTGATTCATCACATGATTCTCATCTCCACTGTGATTGGTGGTTGTCCGTATATATCAAAGATACATAACAGATATTAGTATTTCAATAGGTTGGTAATTTAACATTATTTCAGTTAAATGTGTTTTTTTTTTACCGTAAATTTTTTACAGTGTAAAAATAATCATTACAATATAAACCTTTAAATTATATGGTTTTGAACTGTAAAAGAAAACATTTTTAAACCGTAAATATTACATTATAAACCTTTAAATTATATGGTGCTGTCCCTAAAAACCTAAAACGTTACTGCCGTATTTTTTACTGTAAAGTTCTGGCAACCACAGCTGCCGTTTTTTTTACCGTAAATTTTACGGGGATTTTTTTTACAGTGTACACATATAAGAATAAACAATCTAAACGCTTTGAATAATCACACTACTGAAACTACATGTGATCTGGTGATTTACATGATGTTCGCTCTCTCTTTGAGGAGTGTGTGTGCGCTTCAGATGATCAGTGCAATCCCTCACAGCTCTAATCTCAGGAAAGCGTCTCAAAATGGCCACTCAAACTGTAAATGTTCAGCTCATGCAAGAATCTTAACTCTGCGTTTACTCTCGTGTTGTTTTCACGCGTCACGCAATCATATGAGCGTCCGTGTTTACTGCAGTCTCTTCAGAAGACTTGTGTTGGGATTAGACACTCGATTAGTTCTTTTGCGACGCCTTTATGGCATTTATTGGGTCTTTTAAGTTTGAGAGGAATGGACTTTAAATGGAGGGATAGAAATCCCTCGGTTTCACAAAGAATATCTGCATTTGTGTTTGGAAGTTAAACGACACACGATGTGAGCACATGAGGACAGAGTTTACATTAGTGGTACATTTGTGGATTTGTGTTTGTGTGAATTATAGCTCATAAACAGGCCGACTACAGCAAGAGCCTTGGACAAAACAACTCTATAATCGCCAATCATATCGTTTCCATCAGCAATACATATCGTCAAATTTTTATATTGCGATATATCGTTACACCCCTAAAGCTGCGTTCACACCAAACACGAATAGAGTCAAAATGGCGTCTAGTTTGACGCTTGAACATTTTGAATCCATCCACAGTGAATTGGACGCGTGTATAAATCGAGTGTTTGAAGTGAAATAGTCGCGTGTTCAAGGCGCTCCAGGAGAAATATGTCATAAAACATCACTCTGCCTCTTCATTTTCATTAAACAAATATATTTTAAACATTAATAGCCACACACATGTGGTCCAGGCAACGCCTACATTATCTTCACTGCATGTGTATTTAAATATCCTAAACAATAAAGTTATGAAACTTCTCTTTGCCCTCAGTCAAACGATTCGCCAGACAACAAATGATGATCATGAGAGCAAAGATCGCCCGTTAGATCCACACAAGACGAATTATAACAGATTTGAGCTTTAAACCACTACATTCTCACCTGGAAAAGTCTTAAAACTACATTTTGAGACACAATAGTAGTATTTTTAGATGATGCAGGGTTTCTCATCACCATGTGACCGCAGCGAGCAGGCTCCTGATTGGTTAACGCGGCGCAAATAGACGCCAAAGTTCAGATTTTTCAACTCGGGCTTCAAACGCGTGAATGCACAAAAAGCACCAAATAAAATCACTCGCGCAAGGTCGATTCGCATCCGTCGCGCCGCAGGAGCTCAGACGCGCATTGACTTGACCCTCTGCTGCTCTTCCTTTAGGGGCTGCATTGGTCGTCTTACCGGAGTGACCGGACACCTAAAAACTAAACTTCCTCCACCACAGTGGAAAACCAATGCAATTTATTTTTCTTCAATAATATTTTTTTCTTTTTAATTTTGTATTTTGAGATGATTTGATGGTATTTTTTAATATTTATGCAATAATTATGGTCTATTTTTGCCATTGAAAATTATACAACAATTTTTTTTGTAATTTTTTTATTATTATTGCAGTATTTCAGGTTAAAATAGAGACTAGGCCTTCAAAATAAAAAAATTTGAAGGCAGATTAGCGCCCTCTTTTGGAATTATTTAAGAAATCATGCAACCATCACTAGAAGTCTCTATGGAAAATTCCTTAGTTCTGTTTTGAACACATTTAATGATTTTTTTTTTTAAATGGATTTGAATATATATTTAAAAAATCTCAAAGACTATTTATTATAAAGTTTTTAGATATTTTTATTTTGTTAGAAATTTTTTTTCTGTGAATTTGTGTTTTTGCAGATTTCCTATAGTGTCATTTATGACCGAAGACAATGAACGCTACTTTTTTTTTTTTTTTAACGACCAATTAGCATGCTCGTATCATGACCCCAATTTTGTTTTGTGTTTGCATACCTAATTCTAGAAAAGTCACCAAGTTTCATATCATTCTGAGGAAGCTGTGATTTTTAACATTTCAACATATTCTTTTCCGGTCAGAAATGAAGAGCACCAGAGGGTTAACATTGAAATCACTCGCTCCAGACGCTCTATTCGCGTTCGGTGTGAACGCAGCATTAGGCTATTTAGAATTTGGACTGCAGTGCCCATTTCAACCACTAGGTGAATCCTGCATGCCACACCTGTGCATTATAGAAATGGTATCTGTGAGGTCAGGACCGTATCATAGCACTGAGACTGCTCTCATCAGAGTTACTCATGATTTACTCTTATCATCTGATCGTGGCTGTATCTCTCTATTAGTGTTACTCCATCTTAGCGCTGCATTTGATACTATCAACCACAACATTCTTTTGAATAGACTCGAGAATGATGTAGGCATTAGTGGAATTGCTTTGTCATGGTTTAAATCACACCAATGTGACAGTTTGTAGCAGTAAATAAAGATATGTCACACCGATCGCAAGTTCAGTATGGAGTACCACAAGGCTCAGTGCTAGGACCGCTACTCTTCACCCTGTACATGCTACCACTGGGAGATATCATTAGGAAGCATGGCGTTAGTTTTCATTGTTATGCTGACGATACTCAGCTCTATATTTCTTCACGCCCTGAAGAAACTTACCAACTCACAAGATTAACGGAATGCATAGCTGATATAAAACATTGGATGACTGGTAATTTCCTGCAACTCAATTCAGAAAAAACTGAATTTTTTATTATTGGACAAAAAAGCTCCACAAGTAGTAACCTAGAATACTGTCTAACACTTGATGGCTGTTCTGTCAAGTCCTCGTCGTCAGTGAGGAACCTGGGTGTGCTCTTTGATACCAATCTCTCACACACACACACACACACTCGTGGTCAGTGAGGAACCTGGGTGTGCTCTTTGATACCAATCTCTCGTCTGAAAGCCACGTTTCTAGCATCTGTAAAACTGCTTTCTACCATCTTAAAAATATCTCTAAATTACGGCTCAAGCTCTCAATGCAAAATGCTGAACAGTTAGTGAGTGAAACTGATCAAATGTGTGTGTTTTGTTGGCAATCGGTGCATAAGTGCATATAATGTGAACAACACCAACATAGTGTGTGGTGTGTGTGTGTGTGTGTGTGTGTGTGTGTGTGTGTGGGCATGTTTTTGTGAAATATCAGGACACAAATGTGTATAATGACATAGGTATGACACAGGTATTACAAAAAGAGGGTGAAATATGAGGACGTTCCCCATGTC
>NC_137118.1:48098392-48120892 GCF_949357685.1 Gobio gobio | reverse complement strand
GTTTGTGCTGAAAACCAAAACCAAAAACCTGAGAAAACACACTTTATTTTATTATATTGTAATTATTTGTTTGTGCTAAAAACAAGCAAAAACCCTGAGAAAAAAATATTTATTTTATTATATTTTCATTTTTTGTGTGTGCTTAAAACCAGACAAAAACCCTGAGAAAACACACTTTATTATATGTGAATATGTTTTTGTGTGCTGAACGCCTTGATTTGGTTGCACTGCTTGTGTTGTGCTTGTGTTGTGCTTGTGTTGTGCTTGTGTTGTGCTGTGGTTTGTGTTGTGCTTGTGTTGTGCTGTGGTTTGTGCTTGTGTTGTGCTTGTGTTGTGCTTGTGTTGTGCTTGTGTTGTGCTTGTGTTGTGCTGTGGTTTGTGTTGTGCTTGTGTTGTGCTTGTGTTGTGCTTGTGTTGTGCTTGTGCTTGTGTTGTGTTGTGTTGTGCTTGTGTTGTGCTTGTGTTGTGCTGTGCTTGTGTTGTGCTTGTGTTGTGCTGTGGTTTGTGTAGTCTCGTCCTCGAACCCTGCGCTTCTGTTCTCCGGGAGACTGACAGATAACTGATGGAAAGCCTTTGAGGAGTCTGAAGAAAAGCACACCTGTTAGGACGACAGAAAGCCATTCAGCTCTCCACCGGCAGGTTAACAGAGAGTCAACAGTAAAGCAGGCGATTTGAATTGCCTTTGTCCCAGTTTGGGTGACATAAACCCGACAGACAATCAAGTGGAACGTGAAATAAAAGCAGGATTTTCCTAGCAGCGCGGGCGGCGCGGAGCTCCTGTTAGAGCGGCCGTGCCCTTCAGCCGCCGCGGGTCCATTTGCATGGCAGGTCCAGTTAAATGAGGAGACCAGATTCTCTCTACCTGGCATGCAAACCAGCGGAGCAGCAGTTAAAGCAGCGCGCGCACGCACAGGTGTGTCCTCTCTCCAGAGATATGGAAATCCTCCGCTCTGAGATTGACTCTCTAGAGAAGCATCAGCACCAGGAGCCGTGAGGAGCCGTGAGGAGCAGAGTCTGGACGGAGGAGGTCGAGGATGCCGCGCTCGTTCCTGGTCAAGAGGAAGCAGTCGCTGTGCGGAGCATGGCAGTGGAAGGAGGAGGACGGCGAGCCCGGCCCGAACGCAGGTACACACACACACACACACACACACACACACACTCACACACTCACACACTCACACACTCACACACACACACACACACACACACACACACACACACACACACACACACACACACACACACACACACACACACACACACACACACACACACACTCACACACTCACACACACACACACACACACACACACACACACACACACACACACACACACACACACACACACACTCACACACACACACACTCACACACACTCACACACTCACACACACACACACACACACACACACACTCTCACACACACACACACACACACACACACACACACACACACACACACACACACACACACACACACACACACACACACACACACACACACACACACACACACTCACACACTCACACACACACACACACACTCTCACACACTCACACACACACACACACACACACACACACCAGCGCTCTCTCAGCGTTACCAGCAAACGCTCTCACAACACTCTAGGAATGTTCATGGAACATTTTTTAAATGTTGCCACTTGGTTCAAATGTAACGTTCATCCTGTTCTTAGGACATTTATTTGTTCTGCAAAACTTCAGAGTAAATTATTTTCATCTTTAATGACACACACTTGTGATTTAACACTCTCAGATGGGAGAAATGTGTGTATTTATTAGATGTTATAGATCTGATATGACCAAACACATTAATATTCAGTGAGATCTGATCTGACTCTAGAGTCTCAGGAGTGACTGTTATTCTCCTGGTTATTTATCCTGGTTTGATGAAAACCCCCAAAAATGGGAAAAAAATATTTGATTTGATTATTTTTAGTGCTGAAAACAAACAAAACTCCTGAGGAACAGTCAACACTGGAGATTTATATATCTCGGAATTGCGAGATATATAAAGTCGGAGTTGTGAGAAATAAAGTCAGAATTGCGAGATATATAAAGTCGGAGTTGTGAGATATATAAAGTCGGAATTGTGTGATATATCAACTCGGAATTGTGAGAAATAAAGTTAGAATTGCGAGATATATAAAGTCGGAGTTGTGAGATATATAAAGTCGGAATTGCGAGATATATAAAGTCAGAATTGTGTGATATATAAAGTCAGAATTGCGAGATATATAAAGTCAGAATTGCGTGATATATAAAGTCGGAATTGTGTGATATATCAACTCGGAATTGTGAGAAATAAAGTCGGAATTGCGAGATATTTGAAGTCGGAGTTGTGAGATATATAAAGTCGGAATTGCGAGATATATAAAGTCAGAATTGTGTGATATCTAAAGTCGGAGTTGTGAGATATATAAAGTCAGAATTGTGTGATATATCAACTCGGAATTGTGAGAAATAAAGTCGGAATTGCGAGATATATAAAGTCAGAATTGTGTGATATATAAAGTCAGAATTGCGAGATATATAAAGTCAGAATTGCGTGATATATAAAGTCAGAAATGTGTGATATATAAAGTCGGAATTGCGAGATATATAAAGTCAGAATTGTGTGATATATAAAGTCGGAATTGCGAGATCTATAAAGTCGGAATTGCGATATATAAAGTCAGAGTTGTGTGATATATCAACTCGGAATTGTGAGAAATAATCAGCTGATGTGGGATCTTCTGTAGTGATCTAATGTGTGTGTGTGTTTGTGTTTCAGTCGCTATACAAACACACAGTGCTGATCTGGAATCAGTGTCAGAGCCCATCCATAAACACACACCTGCTCCTGCTGCTCTGGAGTGTCACAGAGAGGATTATGGGATGGAGAGAGTTCAGCCGTCTCAGAGTTCACGTCCTCTTCCTCTTCCTCTCCCTCCGGCCGCATTAACATCCGCTCCGATGAACAAGGTGACACCAGAACGCTCTGGCAACGTTCTCTCAGCGTTATGGACAAGCGTGATCTGTAATGATGTTTCTGTGATGTTGGTCTAATTCCCGCATTATTTCCAGGTGCGTGAATCCGGCGGCTCGTCCGAGTTCCTGTGCTCCGTGTGCCATAAGCTGTTCCCGCTTCAGCGGATGCTGACCCGCCACCTGAAGTGCCACAGCCTGATCAAGAGACACCCCTGCAGGTACTGCGGGAAGGGCTTCAACGACACCTTCGACCTCAAGAGACACATGCGGACACACACCGGTGAGAAACACACTCTACAGCTCAAATCATGATCACAGGATACCTGCCCTCTGTCTCTTTAAATTAATTGCAAGATATATAAAGTCGTAACTGCGAGATATATAAAGTCGGAGTTGCGAGATATATAAAGTCAGAATTGCGAGATATAAAGTCAGAATTGCGAGATATATAAAGTCGTAACTGCGAGATATAAAATCGGAATTGCGAGATATATAAAGTCAGAATTGCGAGATATAAAGTCAGAATTGCGAGATATATAAAGTCAGAATTGCGAGATATAAAGTCAGAATTGCGAGATATATAAAGTCAGAATTGCAAAAAATAAAGTCGGAATTGCGAGATATATAAAGTCAGAATAGCGTGATATATAAAGTCGGAATTGCGAGAAATAAAGTCAGAGTTGCGTGATATATAAACTCGGAATTGCGAGATATATAAACTCAGAATTGCGTGATATAAAGTCAGAATTGCGTGATATATAAACTCGGAATTGCGAGATATATAAACTCAGAATTGCGTGATATAAAGTCAGAATTGCGAGATATAAAGTCAGAATTGCGAAATATATAAAGTCGGAATTGCGAGATATATAAAGTCAGAATTGCGAGATATATAAACTCGGAATTGCGAGAAATAAAGTCAGAGCTGAGAGATATATAAACTCAGAATTTCGAGATATAAAGTCGGAATTGCAAGATATATAAAGTCGTAACTGCGAGATATATAAAGTCGGAGTTGCAAGAAATAAAGTCAGAATTTCGAGATATATAAAGTCAGAATTGCGTGATATAAAGTCGGAATTGCAGGATATATAAAGTCGTAACTGCAAGATATATAAAGTCGGAGTTGCAAGATAAATAAACTCAGAATTGCGAGATATAAAGTCGGAATTGCGAGAGATATAAAGTCAGAGTTGCGAGAAATACAGTCGGAGTTGCGAGATATAAAGTCAGAATAGGGTGATATATAAACTCGGAATTGTGAGAAATACAGTCGGAGCTGAGAGATATATAAACTCAGAATTTCGAGATATAAAGTCGGAATTGCAAGATATATAAAGTCGTATCTGCGAGATATATAAAGTCGGAGTTGCAAGAAATAAAGTCAGAATTTTGAGATATATAAAGTCAGAATTGCGTGATATATAAACTAGAATTGCAAGATATAAAGTCGGAATTGCAGGATATATAAAGACGTAACTGCGAGATATATAAAGTCGGAGTTGCAAGATATATAAACTCAGAATTGTGAGATATATTCCGAATTCCGACTACAGCTCAAATCATGATGTTTGAATAAAGGCTCATTCACACCACAGCTAGAGTCACAGGATACCCGTCGTCTGTCTCTTTAAATTATTATGGATGACAATATAGAGAGTGGACTATTATATAATGACATTAGTGATCATTTACCTGTTTTTATTGTGTATCATTGTAAGTATAGAAAACCTAATGATATTAGTTATATTACATCATACAAAAGAGTAAGAACGGTAGAAAACATAAATGCGTTCAAGAGTGAATTAATGGAACAAAATTGGAATATAGTATATGAGGAGAATGACATCGATAAAGCGTATAATGATTTTCTAAATATTTTTACATCATTGTATGATAAAAACTGTCCTATAAAACAATATAGAAACAAGCAGAGTAGTCAAACAAATAGTCCATGGATCACAAAAGGATTATTAAATGCCTGTAAGAAGAAAAACACACTATATAGACACTTTATTAAATATCGCACCCAAGAAGCTGAAAATAAATATAAAAAGTATAAGAATAAATTAATTAGTATTATGAGGGGGTGTAAAAAAGAATATTACAATAAAATATTAGAGATTAATAAAAATAATATGAAAGGTTTATGGAACATTCTAAATGGTATAATTAGAAATGAAACAAAAAATACAAATATAATTTATCCGGATTATTTTGTTGATAATAATAAGATACTAAAAAACAAAGAAGATGTGGTTAATGGGTTCAATAATTTTTTTGTAAATGTGGGACCAAATTTAGCAAAAATAATAAATGATTCAGAAACATCAGTAGGAGTGGTGGAGGATCTTTGGGATAGAAACCCAAGCTCTATTTTTCTAAGAGCAGTGGAAAGGAACGAGATAGTAGACCTAGTAAGAAATTGCAAAAATAAATATTCTGTGGACTGGAATAATATTGATATGAGTATAGTAAAAAAAGTGATTGAAGAAATTTCAGAACCATTAACTCATATTGCTAATTTGTCTTTTCAACTTGGTACATTTCCGGAAAAAATGAAAGTAGCAAAAGTAATTCCATTATATAAAACAGGAGATAAACACCTTTTCACGAATTACAGGCCTGTTTCTATACTTCCACAGTTCTCCAAAATCCTGGAAAAACTGTTTACAGAAAGATTAGATAATTTTATGGAAACACACAAATTGCTTGAGGAGAGTCAATACGGATTCCGGACAAACAGATCAACATCTTTAGCTTTAATGGAATTAATTGAGGAAATTACTAATTGTATAGATACTAAAAAATATGTGTTAGGAATATTTATAGATTTAAAGAAAGCATTTGACACCATAAATCATGATATTTTAATACATAAATTGGAGAGGTATGGAATCAGAGGAATTGGATTGAACTGGGTAAGGAGCTATTTGAGAAGCAGGAAACAATTTGTGGAAATTGGTGATCAAAAATCTGTGTGTATGGATATGACTTGTGGAGTACCACAGGGATCGGTCCTTGGCCCAAAACTCTTCATAGTGTATATTAATGATATTTGTAGAGTATCAAATATATTAAAATTTATCTTGTTTGCTGATGATACAAATATTTTTTGTTCAGGGGAAAACTTACAGCAGCTTCTGAATGCATTAGCAAATGAAATGATTAAATTAAAACGCTGGTTTGATGTAAATAAATTATCACTAAATATAGCGAAAACAAAGATTATGTTATTTGGAAATTATATTAAACCTGAAATAGAATTGAAAATTAATAATATTATTATAGAAAGAGTCTACAAAAATACATTTCTTGGTGTTATTTTAGACCACAATATTAGCTGGAAACCACATATAAAACACATTGAAGCAAAATTGGTAAAGACTATAGCAATACTAAATAAAACAAGATATATTTTGAATAATAAATCACTCTATATGCTGTATAATACACTCATAGTGCCGTACTTAAGTTATTGTGTGGAAATCTGGGGAAATACCTACAAAACCAACCTACAGTCGTTATGCACATTACAAAAGAGAGCAATCAGAATTATAAATAATGTCGGATATCTTGAACACACAAATTCATTATTCTTGAAATCATATATATTAAAGTTTTTGGATTTGGTTAAATTTAAGACGGCACAAGTCATGTTTAAAGCAAGAAATAATTTACTTCCAGAGAATATACAAAAAATGTTTATGGAGAGGCAGGGTGGGTATAATTTGAGAGATGAATTAAACTTTAAAAAGCTCAATATAAGAACTACTCTGAAAAGTATGTGCATCACTATATGTGGGGTGAGGTTGTGGAATAAGTTGGAACAGGTGTTAAAATACTGTACAAACTTTAAACAGTTTAAAAAGCTGTATAAAATCAAGTTAATAAAAGGTTATGAGGTGGAACAAGAATAATGAGGGTGGGTTAAAAGATTGAGTATAAGATATTTTTTCTTATTTTTTTATTTAATGTATTGGTGCAATGGTTGTTGTGCAATAAGTATATGATGTATGTGGTGAGAATACAATTTTGATGAAATTTTGTATGGTTATATAAGGGGTGGGAAAATAACAAGCTTTTGCTTCATCCCGCTCCTTTTCGAACACATGAAATTTTATTTTGATATTGCGTCTATTTGGTAACACAAATGTTGTATGTTTTACTTTGTTTTTATTATATATATATATTTTTGTTGTTGTTCGAAATAAAAAGAAAAAGAAAGAAAGAAAGAAAGAAAGAAATGCTCGAGGTAAAGCAGGAACGATTCAGATTGGCTGTCAGTGTTTTATCATTCATCTGCTGTCAGTATATCATTCCTCTGTGTCGTTGTCGTTATGGTTGTGGTCTGCTCTTTTATATTTAGAACTATATCTTTACCATTATAATCATCATCCTTTATGTGTACACACTAACTAAACTAATTAAGGCTTTTGACTGGACGTATAGCTATAGAATACTGTTAGTTTGGGTCTGGGAGTCGGAATTGCGAGATATATAAAGTCGGAATTGCAAGATATATAAAGTCGTAACTACGAGATATATAAAGTCGGAGTTGCGAGATATAAAGTCAGAATTGCGAGATATATAAAGTCAGAATTGCAAGATATAAAGTCAGAATTGCTAGATATAAAGTCAGAATTACGTGATATATTAAGTCAGAATTGCAAGATATATAAAGTCGGAATTGCAAGATATATAAAGTCGTAACTACGAGATATATAAAGTCGGAGTTGCGAGATATAAAGTCAGAATTGCGAGATATATAAAGTCAGAATTGCAAGATATAAAGTCAGAATTGCTAGATATAAAGTCAGAATTGCGTGATATATTAAGTCAGAATTGCGAGATATAAAGTCAGAATTGCGAGATATATAAAGTCAGAATTGCGAGATATATAAACTCGGAATTGCGAGAAATAAAGTCAGAGCTGAGAGATATATAAAGTCGAAACTGCGAGATATATAAACTCGGAATTTCGAGATATAAAGTCAGAATTGCGAAATATAGAACACTCTACAGCTCAAATCATGATGTTTGAATAAAGGCTCATTCACACCACAGCTAGAGTCACAGGATACCTGTCGCCTGTCTCTTTAAATGCTCGAGGTAAAGCAGGAAGGATTCTGATTGGCTGTCAGTGTTTTATCATTCATCTGCTGTCAGTATATCGTTCCTCTGTGTCGTTGTCGTTATGGTTGTGGTCTGCTCTTTTATATTTAGAACTATATCTTTACCATTATAGTCATCATCCTTTATGTGTACACACTAACTAAACTAATTAAGGCTTTTGATGGGACGTGTAGCTATAGAACACTGTTAGTTTGGGTCGGGGAGTCGGAATTGCAAGATATATAAAGTCGGAATTGCAAGATATATAAAGTCGTAACTGCGAGATATATAAAGTCGGAGTTGGGAGATATAAAGTCAGAATTGCAAGATACATAAAGTCAGAATTGTGAGATATAAAGTCAGAGCTGAGAGATATATAAACTCAGAATTTCGAGATATAAAGTCGGAATTGCAGAATATATAAAGTCGTAACTGCGAGATATATAAAGTCGGAGTTGCAAGAAATACAGTCGGAGTTGCGAGATATAAAGTCAGAATTGCGTGATATATAAACTCGGAATTGCGAGAAATACAGTCGGAGTTGCGAGATATAAAGTCGGACTTGCAAGAAATAAAGTCGGAATTGGGAGATATATAAAGTCGGAGTTGCGAAATATATAAAGTCAGAGTTGCGCGATATAAAGTTAGAATTACGTGATATATAAACTCAGAATTGCAAGAAATAAAGTCGGAATTGCGAGATAAATAAACTCGGAATTAAGAGATATATAAACTCGGAATTGCGAGAAATAAAGTCAGAGCTGAGAGATATATAAACTCAGAATTTCGAGATATAAAGTCGGAATTGCAAGATATATAAAGTCGTAACTGTGAGATATATAAAGTCGGAATTGCGAGATATATAAAGTCAGAGTTGCGAGATATATAAAGTCAGAATTGTGTGACATATAAACTCGGAATTGCGAGAAATAAAGTCAGAGCTGCGAGATATAAAGTCGGAATTGCGAGAAATAAAGTCGGAGTTGCAAAATATATCAAGTCGGAGTTGTGCGATATAAAGTTGTAATTGCAAGATATATAAAGTCGGAGTTGTGCGATATAAAGTCGGAATTGCGAGATATAAAATCGGAATTGCGAGATATATAAAGTCAGAATTGCAAGAAATAAAGTCGGAATTGCGAGATATATAAAGTCAGAATTGCAAGAAATAAAGTCGGAATTGCGAGATATATAAAGTCAGAATTGCAAAAAATAAAGTCGGAATTGCGAGATATATAAAGTCAGAATAGAGTGATATATAAAGTCGGAATTGCGAGAAATAAAGTCAGAGTTGCGAGATATAAAGTCGGAGTTGTGAGAAATAAAGTTGGAATTGAGATGGTGTGTGTTCTGAGTGTGTGTTCCGTGTGCAGGCATCCGCCCGTACAGGTGTGATCTGTGTGAGAAGGCCTTCACTCAGCGCTGCTCGCTGGAGTCGCACCTGCGGAAGATCCACGGTGTGCGGCAGCAGTACGCCTACCGCCAGCGCCGCTCCAAGATCTTCGTGTGCGAGGACTGCGGCTTCACCTCCAGCCGGCCGGACGAATACTTCCTGCACGTGAGGCAGCAGCACCCCAGCAGCCCGGCCCTGCGCCGCTACTACCGCAAACACATGCTGGAGGGGCCCTCGCAGCACAGCCTCGGGCCCTTCGTGCTGTACCCCGGGGCCGGCCTCTACATGTGAACGCATGACACTGACGACACAAGAACACGGGACAGCGTTCTCGCAACGTTATGAACAAACGTAACATCAATGGAACATAGAAATAACGTTTTCATAACTTCTTGGAACATATGTTGTGAGTTGGGTATGCAAAATTTTCTTATTTATTTCCGCACTCGAGGAATTAAAGGATTAGTTCACTTTTAAATAAACTTTTGCTGATTATTTACTTATGTCATCCAAGATGTCCATGTCTTTCTTTCTAAAGTCGAAAAGAAATGAAGTTTTTGGATGAAAACAGTCTTTTTCTCCATATAATGGACTTCAATGGGCTCCAAACGGGTCAGTTTCAGTGCAGCTTTAAACGACACCAGATGATGAATAAGGGTCTGATCTAGACAAACCATCAGTTTCTGAGAGAAACCCAGCAGTATTTATGCTATTATTTTACCTCTTATCAGACGAGCGTGATCATCTCTGAGCTCCGCCATAACTTCCGGTTAGTGAGGTCAAAATACGAGCGTGGTCATAGATATATCGATAGTAGATGCCTCATTCTACTGATCCGTGCAGGTGCTAATGAGGCATCTACGATCGATATATCTATGACCACGCTCGTATTTTGACCTCACTTAGCAGAAGTTATGGCGGAGCTCAGAGATGATCACGATCGTCTGATAAGAGGTAAAATAATAGCATAAATACTGCTGGGTTTCTCTCAGAAGCTGATGGTTTGTCTAGATCAGACCCTTATTCATCATCTGGTGTCGTTTAAAGCTGCACTGAAACTTTCATTTGGACCTTGACCCGTTTGGAGCCCATTGAAGTCCATTATATGGAGAAAAATCCTGGAATGTTTTCATCAAAAACCTTCATTTCTTTTCGACTTTAGAAAGAAAGACATGGACATCTTGGATGACATGGGGGTGAGTAAATCATCAGCAAAAGTTTATCTAAAAGTGAACTAATCCTTTAAACATGCAGCACTGTATCATGCTTCTGTCTGACCGGTTTGCTGATGAATAACGTGTGCTCTTTAGTTCCTGTCTCTCAACACTCAGAACTGGGACTTCTGTCGTCTGTCTGTCGTTCTTTTACACCTGTGAGGGGAGAATAAAGCCATGAATGTTTGTGTGTATTTTAGCTCAAAAGAAAGGGAATCGCTGACCTTTCCTCTGGTCATCACTGTCCCCTGAGGCCAGGCATGCTGGGAATGTTGGGATGCTCCTGTAATGTTTTCTCCACAGCAGCAGAGCTCTGGTTCTCCACTAGAGGGAGTAAAGCACAGATCATCAGCTGACAGTGACAGGACAATCACATTTAACACCACATGAGCGGGATCTATGAGAACAACACAATCAGAAAACTACGATTTATAGTTAAAATAATACAAAAAATTCTCCCATTTCTGCCTTCAGACCATTTTTAAGAAAAGGAATGATACAAATGATTATATTTACATTCATTTCAGAATCTTTTGTAACATTATGCATATCCTTACTGTCAATTTTTATAAATTTTATGTATCCTTGCTGAATAAAAGTTAAATTTTTTTGATCATACTGAGCCCTCAGTTTTTAACAGCAGCTGAATGAAACTCACTCAGGATCATGTTCCTCCAGATATCACATGGTTCACTGTGATCCGCATCAGCTTGTAGATCATACAAGCCACGCCCACTCCAAGTAGATCATACAAGCCACGCCCACTCCAAGTAGATCATACAGACCACGCCCACTTCACACAGATCATACAAGCCACACCCACTCCACACAGATCATACAAGCCACACCCTCTCCACACAGATCATACAGACCACGCCCACTCCACACAGATCATACAAGCCACGCCCACTCCACACAGATCATACAGACCACGCCCACTCCACACAGATCATACAAGCCACGCCCACTCCACACAGATCATACAAGCCACACCCACTACACACAGATCATACAAGCCACGCCCACTCCACACAGATCATACAAGCCACACCCACTCCACACAGATCATACAAGCCACGCCCACTCCACACAGATCATACAGACCACGCCCACTCCAAACAGATCATACAGACCAAGCCCACTCCACACAGATCATACAAGCCACACCCACTCCACACAGATCATACAAGCCACGCCCACTCCACACAGATCATTCAAGCCACACCCACTCCACACAGATCATACAGACCACGCCCACTCCACACAGATCATACAAGCCACACCCACTCCACACAGATCATACAGACCACGCCCACTCCACACAGATCATACAAGCCACACCCACTCCACACAGATCATACAGAGCACGCCCACTCCACACAGATCATACAGACCACGCCCACTCCACACAGATCATACAGACCACGCCCACTCCACACAGATCATACAAGCCACACCCACTCCACACAGATCATACAGACCACGCCCACTCCACACAGATCATACAAGCCACACCCACTCCACACAGATCATACAGACCACGCCCACTCCACACAGATCATACAGACCACGCCCACTCCACACAGATCATACAAGCCACACCCACTCCACACAGATCATAAAAGCCACACCCACTCCACACAGATCAAACAAGCCACACCCACTCCACACAGATCATACAAGCCACACCCACTCCACACAGATCATAAAAGCCACACCCACTCCACACAGATCAAACAAGCCACGCCCTCTCCACACAGATCATACAGACCACGCCCACTCCACACAGATCATACAAGCCACGCCCACTCCACACAGATCATACAAGCCACACCCTCTCCACACAGATCATACAAGCCACGCCCACTCCACACAGATCATACAAGCCACACCCTCTCCACACAGATCATACAAGCCACGCCCACTCCACACAGATCATACAAGCCACACCCTCTCCACACAGATCATACAGACCACGCCCACTCCACACAGATCATACAAGCCACACCCTCTCCACACAGATCATACAAGCCACACCCACTACACACAGATCATACAAGCCACGCCCACTCCACACAGATCATTCAAGCCACACCCTCTCCACACAGATCATTCAAGCCACACCCTCTCCACACAGATCATTCAAGCCACGCCCACTCCACACAGATCATACAAGCCACGCCCTCTCCACACAGCTCATACAAGCCATGCCCACTCCACACAGATCATTCAAGCCACACCCTCTCCACACAGATCATTCAAGCCACGCCCTCTCCACACAGCTCATACAAGCCACACCCACTCCACACAGCTCATGCAAGCCATGCCCACTCCACACAGATCATACAAGCCACACCCACTCCACACAGATCATACAAGCCACGCCCACTCCACACAGATCATACAGACCACGCCCACTCCACACAGATCATACAGACCAAGCCCACTCCACACAGATCATACAAGCCACACCCACTCCACACAGATCATACAAGCCACGCCCACTCCACACAGATCATTCAAGCCACACCCTCTCCACACAGATCATTCAAGCCACACCCTCTCCACACAGATCATTCAAGCCACACCCTCTCCACACAGATCATTCAAGCCACACCCTCTCCACACAGATCATTCAAGCCACGCCCACTCCACACAGATCATACAAGCCACGCCCTCTCCACACAGCTCATACAAGCCATGCCCACTCCACACAGATCATTCAAGCCACACCCACTCCACACAGATCATACAAGCCACGCCCTCTCCACACAGCTCATACAAGCCACACCCTCTCCACACAGATCATACAAACCACGCCCTCTCCACACAGATCATTCAAGCCACACCCTCTCCACACAGATCATTCAAGCCACACCCTCTCCACACAGATCATTCAAGCCACACCCTCTCCACACAGATCATTCAAGCCACACCCTCTCCACACAGATCATACAAGCCACGCCCTCTCCACACAGATCATACAAGCCACGCCCTCTCCACACAGATCATTCAAGCCACACCCTCTCCACACAGATCATTCAAGCCACACCCTCTCCACACAGATCATACAAGCCACGCCCTCTCCACACAGCTCATACAAGCCATGCCCACTCCACACAGATCATTCAAGCCACACCCTCTCCACACAGATCATTCAAGCCACACCCTCTCCACACAGATCATACAAGCCACGCCCTCTCCACACAGATCATTCAAGCCACACCCTCTCCACACAGATCATTCAAGCCACACCCTCTCCACACAGATCATTCAAGCCACGCCCACTCCACACAGATCATACAAGCCACGCCCTCTCCACACAGCTCATACAAGCCATGCCCACTCCACACAGATCATTCAAGCCACACCCTCTCCACACAGATCATTCAAGCCACGCCCACTCCACACAGATCATACAAGCCACGCCCTCTCCACACAGCTCATGCAAGCCATGCCCACTCCACACAGATCATTCAAGCCACACCCTCTCCACACAGATCATTCAAGCCACACCCTCTCCACACAGATCATTCAAGCCACACCCTCTCCACACAGATCATACAAGCCACACCCTCTCCACACAGATCATTCAAGCCACACCCTCTCCACACAGATCATACAAGCCACGCCCACTCCACACAGATCATACAAGCCACGCCCACTCCACACAGCTCATACAAGCCATGCCCACTCCACACAGATCATTCAAGCCACACCCACTCCACACAGATCATTCAAGCCACACCCACTCCACACAGCTCATACAAGCCACACCCTCTCCACACAGATCATACAAGCCACACCCTCTCCACACAGATCATACAAGCCACACCCTCTCCACACAGATCAAACAAGCCACGCCCACTCCACACAGATCAAACAAGCCACACCCACTCCACACAGATCTTTCAAGCCACACCCTCTCCACACAGCTCATACAAGCCACACCCTCTCCACACAGATCAAACAAGCCACACCCACTCCACACAGATCTTTCAAGCCACACCCTCTCCACACAGCTCATACAAGCCACACCCTCTCCACACAGCTCATTCAAGCCACACCCTCTCCACACAGATCATACAAGCCACACCCTCTCCACACAGATCATACAAGCCACGCCCACTCAACACAGCTCATTCAAGCCACGCCCACTCCACACAGATCATACAAGCCACACCCTCTCCACACAGATCATACAAGCCACGCCCACTCCACACAGCTCATACAAGCCACACCCTCTCCACACAGATCATACAAGCCACACCCTCTCCACACAGATCATACAAGCCACGCCCACTCCACACAGCTCATACAAGCCACGTCCACTCCACACAGATCATACAAGCCACACCCTCTCCACACAGATCATACAAGCCACGCCCACTCCACACAGCTCATACAAGCCACGTCCACTCCACACAGATCATACAAGCCACACCCTCTCCACACAGATCATACAAGCCACGCCCACTCCACACAGATCATACAAGCCACACCCTCTCCACACAGATCATACAAGCCACGCCCACTCCACACAGCTCATACAAGCCACGTCCACTCCACACAGATCATACAAGCCACACCCTCTCCACACAGATCATACAAGCCACACCCTCTCCACACAGATCATACAAGCCACGCCCTCTCCACACAGATCATACAAGCCCCACCCTCTCCACACAGATCATACAAGCCACGCCCACTCCACACAGCTCTTACAAGCCACACCCTCTCCACACAGATCATACAAGCCACACCCTCTCCACACAGATCATACAAGCCACACCCACTCCACACAGATCATACAAGCCACACCCTCTCCACACAGATCATACAAGCCACACCCACTCCACTCAGATCACGCATACTGGTCTGATTTTTCAGTAGGGTGAGCAAAAAATGTAGCCTGGCTCCGCCCTCCTACGTACTTCCGCTCAATTTTCATTTTCCTTCAGTTCTCCGTCTGAGACTGCGGTATAATCTTAGGTTTTCTCCGAACAAATTGTTTCCGGTCCAATCAGCGAACAGAGGGCGTGGCTGAGAACAGAGGGCGTGGCTGAGAACAGAGGGCGTGGCTGAGAATGATGGCGTTGATGTTGTGCGCTAGTTTGAGTTGTAGTTCAGTAATGGCGGTGGAGAAAGATGCGAGTGAAGCTGTTCGGTCCGTTGTGGCTCCGCTACCGAGTATCCAGAAGTTATAGCCAGTGTCAATGAAGAGCGAATGAAATGAACGAGAGTCGGGTAGGACCAGGCTACAAAAAATGTCTTTATCATTTTAAAATGGGCCGAAGCTTCATTAAACCATTTAAAGCTACACTGTGTGATATTTTCCCCCATCTAGTGGTGAACTTGTATATGACCATCCAGTGAATATTAGTTTCTGTTCTTCTAAATTGCGATTTCGAACTCCTACGGTGGCCGATTTAGTCCAAGATTAACATGGCTTCCAGTTCCACCTCGTCCACATTCGTCACGGTGCCATCGAGTGTTAAAACGCCAAAGGCAAAGCTTGAATTACGGGTATGTCCCTCTTTGGCTAATGTACGTTCAAGATGGAGGAGCAACATGGCGACCGGCATTCGAACCCTCACCCGTATGTTTTTTCAATGGCATATTATAAACTTACGAGAATACTTTATTACTTGAAAGAAGTAAATATACATTAATGAGCACATATATATTTGAAAGAACTAAGTGTTTTTAGCTAAGAATAAACTAAAAAAGTTACACAGTGAAGCTTTAAATAACAAGGTAAACATATAGAATAGAACTGCCACAACTCTGCCGTCATTATGTTAAGCCCGCCCACCGACTCTATACACGCTGTGATTGGCCAGACCCGAGTTTGGATTTTCCAGCGTGCAGGCCGACGGAGAGTCGCTAGACTAGCCTTAGATCTGCGTCCGCTAGAGTGAGTCTGGATTTCTAGGCTAACACTTTCCCAGAATAAATAAAAATATCTCACACTGTGTTAAATAAATAAGCCAACTTTATTTCTGAGTCACTCTTAAATAGTTTTTAATACTTAAAACAACTTCTCGTTTTGTACAAAATATATCTCTGGTAAATAATGATGGAGTTTGAGCAGGAACTCCTGAACACAAACACGTGTGATATAACAGACTCTAGATGCTTTGAACTCTATCTAGAGGAGGCTGTGCTTCATCTGTACTGGAAGAAGCAGTAGCGTTTACAGTAGTGTTTACAGTAGCGTTTATAGTAGTGTTTACAGTAGTGTTTACAGTAGTGTTTACAGTAGTGTTTACAGTAGTGTTTACAGTGGTGTTTACAGTAGTGTTTACAGTGGGGTTTACAGTAGTGTTTACAGTAGTGTTTACAGTAGTGTTTACAGTGGGGTTTACAGTAGTGTTTACAGTGGGGTTTACAGTAGTGTTTACAGTAGTGTTTACAGTGGGGTTTACAGTAGTGTTTACAGTGGGGTTTACAGTGGGGTTTACAGTAGTGTTTACAGTAGTGTTTACAGTGGCGTTTACAGTAGTGTTTACAGTAGTGTTTACAGTGGGGTTTACAGTGGGGTTTACAGTAGCATTTACAGTGGGGTTTACAGTGGGGTTTACAGTGGGGTTTACAGTGGGGTTTACAGTAGCGTTTACAGTAGTGTTTACAGTAGTGTTTACAGTAGCGTTTACAGTGGGGTTTACAGTAGCGTTTACAGTAGTGTTTACAGTGGGGTTTACATTAGCGTTTACAGTGGGGTTTACAGTTGGGTTTACAGTGGGGTTTACAGTGGGGTTTACAGTGGCGTTTACAGTAGTGTTTACAGTGGGGTTTACAGTGGGGTTTACAGTAGTGTTTACAGTAGCGTTTACAGTGGGGTTTACAGTGGGGTTTACAGTGGGGTTTACAGTAGCGTTTACAGTAGTGTTTAAAGTAGTGTTTACAGTAGCGTTTACAGTGGGGTTTACAGTAGTGTTTACAGTAGTGTTTACAGTGGGGTTTACAGTGGGGTTTACAGTAGTGTTTACAGTAGTGTTTACAGTAGCGTTTACAGTAGTGTTTACAGTGGGGTTTACAGTGGGGTTTACAGTAGCGTTTACAGTGGAGTTTACAGTGGGGTTTACAGTAGCGTTTACAGTAGTGTTTACAGTCGCGTTTACAGTGGGGTTTACAGTGGGGTTTACAATAGTGTTTACAGTAGTGTTTACAGTGGGGTTTACAGTGGGGTTTACAGTAGCGTTTACAGTAGTGTTTACAGTAGCGTTTACAGTGGGGTTTACAGTGGGGTTTACAGTAGTGTTTACAGTAGTGTTTACAGTGGGGTTTACAGTGGGGTTTACAGTAGCGTTTACACTAGTGTTTACAGTAGCGTTTACAGTAGTGTTTACAGTAGCGTTTACAGTGGGGTTTACAGTGGGGTTTACAGTGGCGTTTACAGTAGCGTTTACAGTGGAGTTTACAGTAGCGTTTACAGTAGTGTTTACAGTGGGGTTTACAGTGGGGTTTACAGTGGCGTTTACAGTGGCGTTTACAGTAGAGTTTACAGTAGTGTTTACAGTGGTGTTTACAGTAGCGTTTACAGTAGTGTTTACAGTGGCGTTTACAGTAGTGTTTACAGTAGTGTTTACAGTGGCGTTTACAGTGGCGTTTACAGTAGTGTTTACAGTGGCGTTTACAGTAGTGTTTACAGTGGCGTTTACAGTAGCGCTTACAGTGGCGTTTACAGTAGTGTTTACAGTGGCGTTTATAGTGGTGTTTACAGTAGCGCTTACAGTGGTGTTTACAGTGGCGTTTACAGTAGTGTTTACAGTGGCGTTTACAGTAGCGTTTACAGTGGCGTTTACAGTAGCGTTTACAGTAGTGTTTACAGTGGCGTTTACAGTGGTGTGTTTACAGTAGCGTTTACAGTGGCTTTTACAGTAGTGTTTACAGGGGCATTTACAGTAGTGTTTACAGTGGCATTTACAGTAGCGTTTACAGTGGCGTTTACAGTAGCGTTTACAGTGGCGTTTACAGTAGTGTTTACAGTAGCGCTTACAGTGGCGTTTACAGTGGCGTTTACAGTAGTGTTTACAGTGGCGTGTACAGTAGTGTTAACAGTGGTGTTTACAGTGGCGTTTACAGTAGTGTTTACATTAGTGTTTACAGTGGTGTTTACAGTAGCGTTTACAGTAGTGTTTACAGTGGCGTTTACAGTAGTGTTTACAGTGCCGTTTACAGTAGCGTTTGCAGTAGTGTTCACAGTAGCGTTTACAGTGGCGTTTACAGTAGCGTTTACAGTAGTGTTTACAGTGGTGTTTACATTAGTGTTTACAGTAGCGTTTACAGTAGTGTTTACAGTGGCATTTACAGTGGCGTTTACAGTAGTGTTTACAGTGGCGTTTACAGTAGTGTTTACAGTGGCGTTTACAGTAGTGTTTACAGTGGCATTTACAGTGGCGTTTACAGTGGCGTTTACAGTAGTGTTTACAGTGGCGTTTACAGTGGCGTTTACAGTAGCGTTTACAGTGGCGTTTACAGTAGCATTTACAGTGGCGTGAATAATTTTTCATAAGTATTCAGTGTCATAACTACATCTCTGAAGTTTATAACAAACCAAACAGTTTGAAAATCGGTAGAAAATTGAGCAAGTTATGGTTATTTAAAAAGAACATGCACCATTAAAACACAATGAGTGAGCGAGCTGACTGAGACAAGATGGCCGCCAGGAGCGGACGTCAACCTCCATTGGCCAGCAGCGGACGAGACATCTATCCTTTATTATGGATATCTATGGGTGCTGCAACAATGTAAATTATAAGAAAAATGTTGATGTGATATGGGATGATTTTAGACTCAAAATGATTAATAAATGCACACACACTTATCCATGAACGTGATAAATGTTGCAGACATGTTTTACTATCATTTTTACTATTTTACTATTTTTGTCTTGTTTTCAGTCCAAATATATACAAAATCTTACAATTTGAAGCATTTACTAGACAAGCAAAAGTTTTTGTCTTGTTTTGGGGGAAAATAACTAAAAATTAAGGGAGTTTTTGCTTAAAATATGCAAAATAATCTGCCAATGGGGTAGGCAAAATAATCTTGTTTTCTGTTTGAATTAAGATTATTTTGCTAACCCCATTGGCAGATTATTTTGCTTATTTTATTTTTAATATAAATATATTTAATGTATTTTTATTTTCCCCCAAAATAAGTTAAAAACTTTTGCTTGTCTAGTAAATGCTTCAAATTGTAAGATTTTGTATATATTTGGACTGAAAACAAGACAAAAATACTAAGTAAGAAAAGCATTTTTTGTTCTGCAACATTTATCACGTTCATGGATATTTGTGTGTGCATTTATTAATCATTTTGAGTCTAAAATCATCCCATAATGTGAAGTGTCTGAATTCTAATGAAATGTGAGTGTTATTAAACTGATATATGCGCACGTACTGTATAACCAACGGCAGATTTACAACAACCACCTTTACAGGAATATTCTGACACATTTAAACACCTCATTCGGGATAAAGCGACAGGAGTCATCAGATCGGACGCCTCCTTCAGCGGCTGCAGACTATCTAGGGTCCCTCAGGAGACTTCAGCTGCTGCAGACTATCTAGGGTCCCTCAGGAGACTTCAGCGGCTGCAGACTATCTAGGGTCCCTCAGGAGACTTCAGCTGCTGCAGACTATCTAGGGTCCCTCAGGAGACTTCAGCGGCTGCAGACTATCTAGGGTCCCTCAGGAGACTTCAGCGGCTGCAGACTATCTAGGGTCCCTCAGGAGACGTCAGCAGAGCCGCTCCCACAGTCTGTCCAGCACAGACCAGCAGATACGACTCACTCCTGACCGCCGGCATCCACACCTGCAAACCACCACAGACGCTCACTAACTGACCACTGCTCCTCAGTCAGGCACCAATCAGGCATAACATTACGACCACCTTACTAATATTGTGTTGGTCCCCCTGACCCGTTGAGGCATTGACTCCTCTAGACCCCTGAAGGTGTGCTGAAGATGTTAGCAGCAGATCCTTTACATTCTGTAAGTTGTGAGGTGGTCCTTCATGACCCTGTGGCCGGTTCTTCACTGGTCCTCCATGACCCTGTGGTCGGTTCTCCACTGGTCCTTCATGACCCTGTGGCCGGTTCTCCACTGGTCCTCCATGACCCTGTGGCCGGTTCTCCACTGGTCCTCCATGACCCTGTGGTCGGTTCTCCACTGGTCCTCCACGACCCTGTGGTCGGTTCTCCACTGGTCCTTCATGACCCTGTGGCCGGTTCTCCACTGGTCCTCCATGACCCTGTGGCCGGTTCTCCACTGGTCCTTCATGACCCTGTGGCCGGTTCTCCACTGGTCCTTCATGACCCTGTGGCCGGTTCTCCACTGGTCTTTCATGACCCTGTGGCCGGTTCTCCACTGGTCCTTCATGACCCTGTGGCCAGTTCTCCACTGGTCCTTCATGACCCTGTGGCCAGTTCTCCACTGGTCCTTCATGACCCTGTGGCCGGTTCTCCACTGGTCCTTCATGACCCTGTGGCCGGTTCTCCACTGGTCTTTCATGACCCTGTGGTCGGTTCTCCACTGGTCCTCCATGACCCTGTGGCCAGTTCTCCACTGGTCCTCCATGACAATGTGGCCGGTTCTCCACTGGTCCTCCATGACCCTGTGGCCGGTTCTCCACTGGTCCTTCATGACCCTGTGGCCGGTTCTCCACTGGTCCTTCATGACCCTGTGGCCGGTTCTCCACTGGTCCTTCAGGACCCTGTGGCTGGTTCTCCACTGGTCCTCCATGACCCTGTGGCCGGTTCTCCACTGGTCCTTCATGACCCTGTGGCCGGTTCTCCACTGGTCCTTCATGACCCTGTGGCCGGTTCTGCACTGGTCCTCCATGACCCTGTGGCCGGTTCTCCACTGGTCCTTCATGACCCTGTGGCCGGTTCTCCACTGGTCCTTCATGACCCTGTGGCTGGTTCTCCACTGGTCCTCCATGACCCTGTGGCCGGTTCTCCACTGGTCCTCCATGACCCTGTGGCCGGTTCTCCACTGGTCCTTCATGACCCTGTGGCCGGTTCTCCACTGGTCCTCCATGACCCTGTGGCCGGTTCTCCACTGGTCCTTCATGACCCTGTGGCCGGTTCTCCACTGGTCCTTCATGACCCTGTGGCTGGTTCTCCACTGGTCCTCCATGACCCTGTGGCCGGTTCTCCACTGGTCCTTCATGACCCTGTGGCCGGTTCTCCACTGGTCCTTCATGACCCTGTGGCCGGTTCTGCACTGGTCCTCCATGACCCTGTGGCCGGTTCTCCACTGGTCCTTCATGACCCTGTGGCCGGTTCTCCACTTGTCCTTCATGACCCTGTGGCCGGTTCTCCACTGGTCCTCCATGACCCTGTGGCCGGTTCTCCAATGGTCCTTCATGACCCTGTGGCCGGTTCTCCACTGGTCCTCCATGACCCTGTGGCCGGTTCTCCACTGGTCCTTCATGACCCTGTGGCCGGTTCTCCACTGGTCCTCCATGACCCTGTGGCCGGTTCTCCACTGGTCCTCCATGACCCTGTGGCCGGTTCTCCACTGGTCCTTCATGACCCTGTGGCCGGTTCTCCACTGGTCCTCCATGACCCTGTGGCCGGTTCTCCACTGGTCCTCCATGACCCTGTGGCCGGTTCTCCACTGGTCCTTCATGACCCTGTGGCCGGTTCTCCACTGGTCCTTCATGACCCTGTGGCCGGTTCTCCACTGGTCCTCCATGACCCTGTGGCCGGTTCTCCACTGGTCCTTCATGACCCTGTGGCCGGTTCTCCACTGGTCCTCCATGACCCTGTGGCC
>NC_137118.1:48068392-48080892 GCF_949357685.1 Gobio gobio | reverse complement strand
CTGATGTTTCCTGCTTCCTCCTGATGTTTCCTGATATTTCCTGCTTCCTCCTGATGTTTCCTGCTTCCTCCTGATGTTTCCTGATATTTCCTGCTTCCTCCTGATGTTTCCTGATGTTTCCTGCTTCCTCCTGGTGTTTCCTGATGTTTCCTGCTTCCTCCTGATGTTTCCTGATATTTCCTGCTTCCTCCTGATGTTTCCTGGTGTTTCCTGATGTTGTTTCCTGATGAGAACGTCCTATAGTAATGAGGGAGGGAACGTCCTATAGTAATGAGAGAGGGAACGTCCTATAGTAATGAGGGAGGGAACGTCCTATAGTAATGAAGGAGGGAACGTCCTATAGTAATGAGAGAGGGAACGTCCTATAGTAATGAAAGAGGGAACATCCTATAGTAATGAGGGAGGGAACGTCCTATAGTAATGAGAGAGGGAACGTCCTATAGTAATGAGAGAGGGAACGTCCTATAGTAATGAGGGAGGGAACGTCCTATAGTAATGAGGGAGGGAACGTCCTATAGTAATGAGGGAGGGAACGTCCTATAGTAATGAGAGAGGGAACGTCCTATAGTAATGAGGGAGGGAACGTCCTATAGTAATGAAGGAGGGAACGTCCTATAGTAATGAGAGAGGGAACGTCCTATAGTAATGAAAGAGGGAACATCCTATAGTAATGAGGGAGGGAACGTCCTATAGTAATGAAGGAGGGAACGTCCTATAGTAATGAGAGAGGGAACGTCCTATAGTAATGAGGGAGGGAACGTCCTATAGTAATGAGGGAGGGAACGTCCTATAGTAATGAGAGAGGGAACGTCCTATAGTAATGAAAGAGGGAACATCCTATAGTAATGAGAGAGGGAACGTCCTATAGTAATGAAAGAGGGAACATCCTATAGTAATGAGGGAGGGAACGTCCTATAGTAATGAAGGAGGGAACGTCCTATAGTAATGAGAGAGGGAACGTCCTATAGTAATGAAAGAGGGAACATCCTATAGTAATGAGGGAGGGAACGTCCTATAGTAATGAGAGAGGGAACGTCCTATAGTAATGAGAGAGGGAACGTCCTATAGTAATGAGGGAGGGAACGTCCTATAGTAATGAGGGAGGGAACGTCCTATAGTAATGAAGGAGGGAACGTCCTATAGTAATGAAAGAGGGAACGTCCTATAGAAATGAGAGAGGGAACGTCCTATAGTAATGAGAGAGGGAACGTCCTATAGTAATGAAGGAGGGAACGTCCTATAGTAATGAAAGAGGGAACATCCTATAGTAATGAGGGAGGGAACGTCCTATAGTAATGAGGGAGGGAACGTCCTATAGTAATGAGGGAGGGAACGTCCTATAGTAATGAGGGAGGGAACGTCCTATAGTAATGAAGGAGGGAACGTCCTATAGTAATGAGAGAGGGAACGTCCTATAGTAATGAGGGAGGGAACGTCCTATAGTAATGAGGGAGGGAACGTCCTATAGTAATGAGGGAGGGAACGTCCTATAGTAATGAGAGAGGGAACGTCCTATAGTAATGAGGGAGGGAACGTCCTATAGTAATGAAGGAGGGAACGTCCTATAGTAATGAAAGAGGGAACATCCTATAGTAATGAGGGAGGGAACGTCCTATAGTAATGAGAGAGGGAACGTCCTATAGTAATGAGGGAGGGAACGTCCTATAGTAATGAAGGAGGGAACGTCCTATAGTAATGAGGGAGGGAACGTCCTATAGTAATGAAGGAGGGAACGTCCTATAGCAATGAAAGAGGGAACATCCTATAGTAATGAGGGAGGGAACGTCCTATAGTAATGAGAGAGGGAACGTCCTATAGTAATGAGGGAGGGAACGTCCTATAGTAATGAGAGAGGGAACGTCCTATAGTAATGAGGGAGGGAACGTCCTATAGTAATGAAGGAGGGAACGTCCTATAGTAATGAGAGAGGGAACGTCCTATAGTAATGAAAGAGGGAACATCCTATAGTAATGAGGGAGGGAACGTCCTATAGTAATGAGGGAGGGAACGTCCTATAGTAATGAGGGAGGGAACGTCCTATAGTAATGAGGGAGGGAACGTCCTATAGTAATGAAGGAGGGAACGTCCTATAGTAATGAAAGAGGGAACATCCTATAGTAATGAGGGAGGGAACGTCCTATAGTAATGAGAGAGGGAACGTCCTATAGTAATGAGGGAGGGAACGTCCTATAGTAATGAGAGAGGGAACGTCCTATAGTAATGAGGGAGGGAACGTCCTATAGTAATGAAGGAGGGAACGTCCTATAGTAATGAGAGAGGGAACGTCCTATAGTAATGAAAGAGGGAACATCCTATAGTAATGAGGGAGGGAACGTCCTATAGTAATGAAGGAGGGAACGTCCTATAGTAATGAGAGAGGGAACGTCCTATAGTAATGAAAGAGGGAACATCCTATAGTAATGAGGGAGGGAACGTCCTATAGTAATGAGAGAGGGAACGTCCTATAGTAATGAGAGAGGGAACGTCCTATAGTAATGAGGGAGGGAACGTCCTATAGTAATGAGAGAGGGAACGTCCTATAGTAATGAAGGAGGGAACGTCCTATAGTAATGAAGGAGGGAACGTCCTATAGTAATGAGAGAGGGAACGTCCTATAGTAATGAGGGAGGGAACGTCCTATAGTAATGAGGGAGGGAACGTCCTGTAGTAATGAGAGAGGGAACGTCCTATAGTAATGAGGGAGGGAACGTCCTATAGTAATGAGAGAGGGAACGTCCTATAGTAATGAGGGAGGGAACGTCCTATAGAAATGAGAGAGGGAACGTCCTATAGTAATGAGGGAGGGAATGTCCTATAGTAATGAGGGAGGGAACGTCCTATAGAAATGAGGGAGGGAACATCCTATAGAAATGAGAGAGGGAACGTCCTATAGTAATGAAGGAGGGAACGTCCTATAGTAATGAGGGAGGGAACGTCCTATAGTAATGAGGGAGGGAACGTCCTATAGAAATGAGAGAGGGAACGTCCTATAGTAATGAAGGAGGGAACGTCCTATAGTAATGAGGGAGGGAACGTCCTATAGTAATGAGAGAGGGAACGTCCTATAGTAATGAGGGAGGGAATGTCCTATAGTAATGAGGGAGGGAACGTCCTATAGTAATGAGGGAGGGAACGTCCTATAGTAATGAAGGAGGGAACGTCCTATAGTAATGAGGGAGGGAACGTCCTATAGTAATGAGGGAGGGAACGTCCTATAGTAATGAAGGAGGGAACGTCCTATAGTAATGAGGGAGGGAACGTCCTATAGTAATGAGGGAGGGAACGTCCTATAGTAATGAGGGAGGGAACGTCCTATAGAAATGAGGGAGGGAACGTCCTATAGTAATGAGGGAGGGAACGTCCTATAGTAATGAGGGAGGGAACGTCCTATAGTAATGAGGGAGGGAACGTCCTATAGTAATGAGGGAGGGAACGTCCTATAGTAATGAAGGAGGGAACGTTCTATAGTAATGAGAGAGGGAACGTCCTATAGTAATGAGGGAGGGAACGTCCTATAGAAATGAGGGAGGGAACGTCCTATAGTAATGAGGGAGGGAACGTCCTATAGTAATGAGGGAGGGAACGTCCTATAGTAATGAGGGAGGGAACGTCCTATAGTAATGAGGGAGGGAACGTCCTATAGTAATGAAGGAGGGAACGTCCTATAGTAATGAGGGAGGGAACGTCCTATAGTAATGAAGGAGGGAACGTCCTATAGTAATGAGGGAGGGAACGTCCTATAGTAATGAAGGAGGGAACGTCCTATAGTAATGAGGGAGGGAACATCCTATAGTAATGAGGGAGGGAACGTCCTATAGTAATGAGGGAGGGAACGTCCTATAGTAATAAGGGAGGGAACGTCCTATAGTAATGAGAGAGGGAACGTCCTATAGTAATGAGAGAGGGAACGTCCTATAGTAATGAGGGAGGGAACGTCCTATAGTAATGAAGGAGGGAACGTCCTATAGTAATGAGGGAGGGAACGTCCTATAGTAATGAGGGAGGAAACGTCCTATAGTAATGAGAGAGGGAACGTCCTATAGTAATGAGAGAGGGAACGTCCTATAGTAATGAGGGAGGGAACGTCCTATAGTAATGAGAGAGGGAACGTCCTATAGTAATGAGGGAGGGAACGTCCTATAGTAATGAGGGAGGGAACGTCCTATAGTAATGAGGGAGGGAACGTCCTATAGTAATGAGAGAGGGAACGTCCTATAGTAATGAGGGAGGGAACGTCCTATAGTAATGAGGGAGGGAACGTCCTATAGTAATGAGAGAGGGAACGTCCTATAGCAATGAGAGAGGGAACGTCCTATAGTAATGAGGGAGGGAACGTCCTATAGTAATGAGAGAGGGAACGTCCTATAGTAATGAGGGAGGGAACGTCCTATAGTAATGAGAGAGGGAACGTCCTATAGTAATGAAGGAGGGAACGTCCTATAGTAATGAGGGAGGGAACGTACTATAGTAATGAGGGAGGGAACGTCCTATAGAAATGAGGGAGGGAACGTCCTATAGTAATGAGGGAGGGAACGTCCTATAGTAATGAGAGAGGGAACGTCCTATAGTAATGAGGGAGGGAACGTCCTATAGTAATGAGAGAGGGAACGTCCTATAGTAATGAAGGAGGGAACGTCCTATAGTAATGAGGGAGGGAACGTACTATAGTAATGAGGGAGGGAACGTCCTATAGTAATGAGGGAGGGAACGTCCTATAGTAATGAGGGAGGGAACGTCCTATAGTAATGAGGGAGGGAATGTCCTATAGTAATGAGAGAGGGAACGTCCTATAGTAATGAAGGAGGGAACGTCCTATAGTAATGAGGGAGGGAACGTCCTATAGTAATGAGGGAGGGAACGTCCTATAGTAATGAGGGAGGGAACGTCCTATAGTAATGAGGGAGGGAATGTCCTATAGTAATGAGAGAGGGAACGTCCTATAGTAATGAAGGAGGGAACGTCCTATAGTAATGAGGGAGGGAACGTCCTATAGTAATGAGAGGGAGGGAACGTCCTATAGTAATGAGGGAGGGAACGTCCTATAGTAATGAAGGAGGGAACGTCCTATAGTAATGAGGGAGGGAACGTCCTATAGTAATGAGGGAGGGAACGTCCTATAGTAATGAGGGAGGGAACGTCCAATAGTAATGAAGGAGGGAACGTCCTATAGTAATGAGGGAGGGAACGTCCTATAGTAATGAGAGAGGGAACGTCCTATAGTAATGAGGGAGGGAACGTCCTATAGTAATGAGGGAGGGAACGTCCTATAGTAATGAAGGAGGGAACGTCCTATAGTAATGAGGGAGGGAACGTCCTAAAGTAATGAAGGAGGGAACGTCCTATAGTAATGAGAGAGGGAACGTCCTATAGTAATGAGGGAGGGAACGTCCTATAGTAATGAGGGAGGGAACGTCCTATAGTAATGAAGGAGGGAACGTCCTATAGTAATGAGGGAGGGAACGTCCTAAAGTAATGAAGGAGGGAACGTCCTATAGTAATGAGAGAGGGAACGTCCTATAGTAATGAGGGAGGGAACGTCCTAAAGTAATGAGAGAGGGAACGTCCTATAGTAATGAAGGAGGGAACGTTCTATAGTAATGAGAGAGGGAACGTCCTATAGTAATGAAGGAGGGAACGTCTTATAGTAATGAGAGAGGGAACGTCCTATAGTAATGAGGGAGGGAACGTCCTAAAGTAATGAGAGAGGGAACATCCTATAGTAATGAAGGAGGGAATGTTCTATAGTAATGAGAGAGGGAACGTCCTATAGTAATGAGAGAGGGAACATCCTATAGTAATGAAGGAGGGAACGTTCTATAGTAATGAGAGAGGGAACGTCCTATAGTAATGAGGGAGGGAACGTCCTATAGTAATGAGGGAGGGAACGTCCTAAAGTAATGAGAGAGGGAACATCCTATAGTAATGAAGGAGGGAACGTTCTATAGTAATGAGAGAGGGAACGTCCTATAGTAATGAGGGAGGGAACGTCCTATAGTAATGAGGGAGGGAACGTCCTATAGTAATGAAGGAGGGAACGTCCTATAGTAATGAGGGAGGGAACGTCCTAAAGTAATGAGAGAGGGAACATCCTATAGTAATGAAGGAGGGAACGTTCTATAGTAATGAGAGAGGGAACGTCCTATAGTAATGAGGGAGGGAACGTCCTAAAGTAATGAAGGAGGGAACGTCCTATAGTAATGAGGGAGGGAACGTCCTATAGTAATGAGGGAGGGAACGTCCTATAGTAATGAAGGAGGGAACGTCCTATAGTAATGAGGGAGGGAACGTCCTTAGTAATGAGGGAGGGAACGTCCTATAGTAATGAGAGAGGGAACATCCTATAGTAATGAAGGAGGGAACGTCCTATAGTAATGAGGGAGGGAACGTCCTAAAGTAATGAGAGAGGGAACATCCTATAGTAATGAAGGAGGGAACGTTCTATAGTAATGAGAGAGGGAACGTCCTATAGTAATGAAGGAGGGAACGTCCTATAGTAATGAGGGAGGGAACGTCCTATAGTAATGAGGGAGGGAACGTCCTATAGTAATGAAGGAGGGAACGTCCTATAGTAATGAAGGAGGGAACGTCCTATAGTAATGAGGGAGGGAACGTCCTATAGTAATGAGGGAGGGAACGTCCTATAGTAATGAAGGAGGGAACGTCCTATAGTAATGAGGGAGGGAACGTCCTTAGTAATGAGGGAGGGAACGTCCTATAGTAATGAGGGAGGGAACGTACTATAGTAATGAGGGAGGGAACTTGATTAGTTGGTTGGTTGATTAGTTGGTTGGTTGATGAGTTGGTTGGTTGATTAGTTAGTTGTTTGATTAGTTGGTTGGTAGGTTGGTTGGTTGATTGATTAGTTAGTTAGTTAGTTAGTTAGTTAGTTAGTTAGTTAGTTAGTTAGTTAGTTAGTTAGTTAGTTAGTTGGTTGGTTGGTTGGTGAGTTAGTTGGTTGGTTAGTTAGTTGGTTAATTAGATGGTTAGTTGGTCAGTTAGTTGATTAGTTGGTTGGTTAGTTGGTTAGTTAGTTGGTTGGTCAGTTGATTAGTTGGTTGGTTAGTTGTTTATGAGTTGAGTTGTGATGAGTTGGTTGGTTGATTAGTTAGTTGTTTGATTAGTTGGTTGGTAGGTTGGTTGATTGATTAGTTGGTTGGTTGGTTAGTTGGTTAGTTAGTTAGTTAGTTAGTTAGTTAGTTAGTTAGCTAGTTGGTTGGTTGGTTTGTTGGTGAGTTAGTTGGTTAATTAGATGGTTGGTTGGTTAGTTAGTTGGTTAGATATTTAGTTGGTTGGTCAGTTAGTTGATTAGTTGGTTGGTTAGGTGGTTGATTAGTTGGTTGGTTCATTAGTTGGTTAGTTAGTTGGTTGGTCAGTTGATTAGTTGATTAGTTGGTTGGTTAGTTGTTTAGTTAGTTGGTTAGTTATTTAGTTGGTTGGTTGGTTGGTTGGTTGGTTGTTAGTTAGTTAGTTAGTTAGTTGGTTGGTTGATTGATTAGTTGGCTGGTTAGTTAGTTGGTTGGTCAGTTGATTAGTTGATTAGTTGGTTGGTTAGTTGATTAGTTGGTTGGTTAGTTGGTTGATTAGTTGGTTGGTTGGTTGGTTGATTCGTTGGTGACGTTATTTGTGAATATTCTTAGAAGGTTCAAAACATCCAGTTTCTTTAAACGTTCTAAATGAATCATTCTTTGAACATGGGACCGTTGCTCTCCTCAGACATCTGGTCACAGGACTTCTGCTGCTTTACCTTGAAGTGTATTATTTTGGCGTAGGTCTCCGCGATGGACTCTGCGTAGAAGGGCGTGGTCCCCAGCAGCATCTCGTATGCGCAGACGCCCAGAGCCCACCAGTCGCAGTCGGAGCCGTACCCGCCGCCGGCCTCCAGCGCCCGCAGGATCTCCGGGGACAGATAGTCTGGAGTGCCCACAGCCACCGGAGAGTGGACCTGTGCAGAGAAACACACGAGTGTGAGGTCAGCCGCCGCTCACACTGGACTCAATACAGCTCTGAGCATCACCAGACATCACCAGTCCATCATCCTCCAGCCGCAGACAGGAGCCGAAGTCAGCCAATCGCGCGTGACCATCGGCCGTCAGCAGGACGTTATCAGGCTTAATGTCTCTACAGGAGGAGACACACATTAATAACCTCACATCAGACTGAATATAACATCCTACATATCATCATATGAACTCAAACACTGAATGAAGCAAGGGATTACTGACTTATTAACCGTTCAGGTCTATTTTCATGGCAAAATAATATATATTTCTTCCAATGAACACTTAACTTGATATATTATTTGGTTAGCTGGTTGGTTAGTTAGTTGGTTGGTTGGTTGGTTGGTTGGTTAGTTGGTTAGTTATTTAGTTGGTGTGTTGGTTGGTTGATTGATTAGTTGGTTGGTTAGTTGGTTAGTTAGTTAGTTAGTTAGTTAGTTAGTTAGTTAGTTAGTTAGTTAGTTAGTTAGTTAGTTAGTTAGTTAGTTAGTTAGTTAGTTAGTTAGTTAGTTGGTTAGTTATTTAGTTGGTTGGTTGATTGGTTGGTTGGTTGGTTATTTTAATTAGTTAGTTAGTTAGTTAGTTAGTTAGTTAGTTAGTTAGTTAGTTAGTTAGTTAGTTGGTTAATTAGATGGTTGGTTGGTTGGTTGGTTGGTTGGTTAGTTAGTTGGTTAGATATTTTGTTGGTTGATTGATTAGCTGGTTGGTTTGTTAGTTAGTTGGTTGGTTGATTGGTTGGTTAGTTAGTTGGTTGGTTGGTTGATTAGTTGGTTGGTTAGTTGGTTAGTTAGTTGGTTAGATATTTTGTTGGTTGATTGATTAGTTGGTTGGTTTGTTAGTTAGTTGGTTTGTTATTTAGTTGGTTGGTTAGTTGTTTAGTTAGTTGTTTAGTTATTTAGTTGGTTGATTGATTAGTTGGTTGGTTTGTTAGTTAGTTGGTTAGTTATTTAGTTGTTTGGTCAGTTAGTTGATTAGTTGGTTAGATATTTAGTTGGTCAGTTAGTTGATTAGTTGGTTGGTTCATTAGTTGGTTAGTTGGTTGGTTAGTTAGTTAGTTAGTTAGTTAGTTAGTTAGTTAGTTAGTAAGTTAGGTAGTTAGGTAGTTAGTTAGTTAGTTAGTTAGTTGGTTAGTCGGTTGGTTAGTTTAATTAGTTAGTTGGTTAATTAGATGGTTGGTTGGTTAGTTTAATCAGTTAGTTGGTTAGATATTTAGTTGGTTGGTCAGTTAGTTGATTAGTTGGTTGGTTAGTTGGTTGATTAGTTGGTTGGTTGGTTGGTCAGTTAGTTGATTCGTTGGTTGGTTAGTTGGTTGGTTGATTATTTGGTTGGTTGATGAGTTGGTTGGTTGGTTAGTTGGTTGATTAGTTGGTTGGTAGGTTGGTTGATTGATTAGTTGGTTAGTTAGTTGGTTGGTTAGTTAGTTAGTTAGTTGTTGGTTGGTTGGTGAGTTAGTTGGTTTGTTAGTTAGTTGGTTAATTAGATGGTTTGTTGGTTAGTTAGTTGGTTAGATATTTAGTTGGTTGGTCAGTTAGTTGATTAGTTGGTTGGTTGGTTGTTTAGATGGTTGGTTCATTAGTTGGTTGGTTGGTTGGTTAGTTGGTTGGTCAGTTGATTAGTTGGTTGGTAAGTTGATTAGTTAGTTGGTTAGTTATTTAGTTGGTTGGTTGATTGATTAGTTGGCTGATTAGTTAGTTGGTTGGTCAGTTGATTAGTTGGTTGGTATTTGGTTGATTAGTTGGTTGGTTGATTAGTTGGTTGGTTGATTGATTAGTTAGTTGGTTGGTTGATTAGTTGGTTGGTCGGTTGGTTAGTTGGTTAGTTAGTCAATTAGCAGAGGTACCTGTGCACATAACCAAGTCTGTGGACGGAGTCGATGGCCATCACCATCTCAGCCAGGTAGAACTGAGCCATATCCTCCGGGATACGATCCCCAAACTTACTCAGCAGCGTCAGCAGGTCTCCTCCCACATAATAATCCATCACCAGATACTTCAGAGCAGAGGAGAAGAAACGCTCATGACTGGACACACTTACACACAGGCTTCATATGAAACATACAAACAGGGTTCATTAAATGCACCGCAAAACTACAATGGGCCCAAACATTTACATTTATGCAGTAAGCTGGCAGACGCCTCCATCCAAAGTCACTTACACAGCTTGTGCATAGTAAGTAAAGTATTGAGTTATGATGAGTTATGAGTTATGAATTATTATCATAATTCTGGTGTGTTTTAAGTGTTTAAGTTTTTAAGACGTACGAGATAATTGTCATCCTGGAAAGCGTAATGCAGCTCAGTGATCCAGCGGCGGTCTCCTCTGAGCAGAACCTCCCGCTCCTCCTGACAGCACGCCGTCTGAACACACACACACACACACACACACACACACACACACACATCAGTACAGTCAAAGCTCTCTGGAGAAGAGAAGCGCTGGTTTGTGTTGTGTGTGTTGTGTTTACCTCTCCACGCTTCAGCATGTCCCATTTGTTCATGATCTTCAGCGCGTACACCTGCTGTGTGTTCCTCATCCGGGCCAGAGCCACCTGCACATCCACACATCAGTGCATATTCATAATCATCTGATTCATAACACAACCAGCACACACCCTCACCTCGCTGAAGGTCCCTCGGCCAATCACCTTCAAGATGTCAAAATCATCTCTGCTGATTCGAGTCTTCTTCACCTGTCTGACCAGAGGCTCGGCTGACATTGGCGAGAGAAAAGACAACAGTTTAGTTTTTATTCCAAATGATGTATCATTATTGTGTTAATAATCTTGAGTCAGAATAACTTCATCTCTTCTCTGATGACGAGGGCGGGGCCACCTGTCACTCACATGAGATCCACCAATAGCAAACCACAACCATCCAATCAATTCCCCTTGAACACAATCAAGCCCCGCCTACATTTGTTCTTGTTTGAGAAGCGATTCACTCGATATACGGCACACTAGAGGAGAAAACACCAGCGTGATTTCACTTCACAATGAGTTAAAGACTGCATTTTCATTTAAAGGGTTAGTTCACCCAAAAATGTAAATTGTGTCATTAATGACTGAGCCTCATGTGGTTGGACACCCGTCAGACCTCCGTTCATCTTCAGACACAAATGAAGATATTTTAGTGTAAATCTGATGCTCTGAAAGGCCTCCATTGGCTCAACTTTACACTCTCAAGACCCTTAAAAGACACTAAAGACTAAAGTTACAAAGTCCATCTCACTACAGCGGCTCTACAATAACTTTATGAAGACGAGAATAGTTTCTGTGCGCAAAAAAACCCTAAATAACGACTTATATAGTGATGACGATTTTCAAATTCACGGCATCATGAAGCTTTGAAGCGTTATGAATCAGTGAGTCAATTCAACGGTTCAGAGCGTTATGAATCAGAGTCGAATCATGATTCGGATCGCGTGTCAAACCACCAAACTGCTGAAATTTGGCGATCCAAACTGCTGAATCGACTCACTGATTCATAACGCTCCAAACCGCTGAATCGACTCACTGATTCATAATGCTCTGAACCGCTGAATCGACTCACTGATTCATAACGCTCCAAACCACTGAATCGACTCACTGATTCATAACGCTCCAAACCGCTGAATCGACTCACTGATTCATAACGCTCCAAACCGCTGAATCGACTCATTGATTCATAATGCTCTGAACCGCTGAATCGACTCACTGATTCATAATGCTCCAAACCACTGAATCGACTCACTGATTCATAACGCTCCAAACCGCTGAATCGACTCACTGATTCATAACGCTCCAAACTGCTGAATCGACTCACTGATTCATAACGCTCCAAACCGCTGAATCGACTCACTGATTCATAACGCTCCAAACTGCTGAATCGACTCACTGATTCATAACGCTCCAAACTGCTGAATCGACTCACTGATTCATAATGCTCTGAACCGCTGAATCGACTCACTGATTCATAACGCTCCAAACCGCTGAATCGACTCACTGATTCATAATGCTCTGAACCGCTGAATCGACTCACTGATTCATAACGCTTCGAATCTTCATGATGCCATGTTTTGAAATCATCATCACTATATAAGTCGTTATTTAGGGTTTTTTTGCGCACAAAAACTATTCTCGTCTTCATAAAGTTATTGTAGAGCCGCTGTAGTGAGACTTTGTAACTTTAGTCTTTAGTGTCTTTTAAGGGTCTTGAGAGTGTAAAGTTGAGCCAATGGAGGCCTTTCAGAGCATCAGATTTACACTAAAATATCTTCATTCCAACCACAACCACATGAGGGTAAGTAATTAATGACAGAATTTACATTTTGACAATTTTCACATTGACGCTCTCGCCGGCGGCGGTGTGAACGCACAGTTAGTTCATAATCAATTGCCTGGCATAAATGTGCGCTATTAGTTGATTGTGAGTCGCTCTGGAGCTGGATTGGGGGGTGTGAGCCTGTAGAGCGCGCAACAGAGCCGTGTTTTCCAGAGGTTAGATCAGTTCAGATCAAATGTGCTCA
>NC_137118.1:48040892-48058392 GCF_949357685.1 Gobio gobio | reverse complement strand
CACTCACTCACTCACTCACTCACTCACTCACTCACTCACTCACTCACTCACTCACTCACTCACTCACTCACTCACTCACACTCACACACTCACACTCACTCACTCACTCACTCACACTCACACACTCACTCACTCACTCACTCACACTCACACACTCACTCACTCACACTCTCACTCACTCACTCACTCACTCACTCACTCACTCACTCACTCACTCACTCACACTCTCACACTCACTCACACACTCACACTCACTCACTCACTCACTCACTCACACTCTCACTCACTCACACTCTCACACTCACACTCTCACACTCACTCACACACTCACACTCACTCACTCACTCACTCACTCACTCACTCACTCACACTCACTCACACTCTCACACTCACACTCACACTCACTCACACACTCACACTCACTCACTCACTCACTCACTCACTCACTCACTCACTCACTCACTCACTCACACTCTCACACTCACTCACACACACACACACACTCACTCACTCACTCACTCACTCACTCACTCACTCACTCACTCACTCACTCACTCACTCACTCACTCACACTCTCACACTCACTCACTCACTCACTCACTCACTCACTCACTCACTCACACTCTCACTCACTCACACTCTCACACTCACTCACTCACTCACTCACTCACTCACTCACTCACTCACTCACTCACTCACACTCTCACACTCACTCACTCACTCACTCACTCACTCACTCACTCACTCACTCACACACTCACTCACTCACTCACTCACACACTCACTCACACACTCACTCACACACTCACTCACTCACTCACTCACTCACTCACACACTCACTCACACACTCACTCACTCACTCACTCACTCACTCACTCACTCACACTCTCACACTCACTCACTCACTCACTCACTCACTCACTCACTCACTCACTCACTCACTCACTCACACTCTCACACTCACTCACTCACTCACTCACTCACTCACTCACTCACACTCTCACTCACTCACACTCTCACACTCACTCACTCACTCACTCACTCACTCACTCACTCACTCACACACTCACTCACACACTCACTCACTCACTCACTCACTCACTCACTCACTCACTCACACTCTCACTCACTCACACTCTCACTCACTCACACTCTCACACTCACTCACTCACTCACTCACTCACTCACACTCTCACACTCACTCACTCACTCACTCACTCACTCACTCACTCACTCACTCACACTCTCACTCACTCACACTCTCACTCACTCACACTCTCACACTCACTCACTCACTCACTCACTCACTCACTCACTCACTCACTCACTCACTCACTCACTCACTCACACACTCACTCACACACTCACTCACTCACTCACTCACTCACTCACTCACTCACTCACTCACTCACTCACTCACTCACTCACTCACACTCTCACTCACTCACACTCTCACACTCACTCACTCACTCACACTCTCACACTCACTCACTCACTCACTCACTCACTCACTCACTCACTCACTCACTCACACACTCACTCACTCACTCACTCACTCACTCACTCACTCACACACTCACTCACACACTCACTCACTCACACTCACTCACTCACTCACTCACTCACTCACTCACTCACTCACTCACTCACTCACACTCACACACTCACTCACTCACTCACTCACTCACTCACTCACTCACTCACTCACACACTCACTCACACACTCACTCACTCACACTCACTCACTCACTCACTCACTCACTCACACACACACACACTCACTCACTCACTCACACACTCACTCACTCACACTCACTCACTCACTCACTCACTCACTCACTCACACACTCACTCACTCACTCACACTCACTCACTCACTCACTCACTCACACACACACTCACTCACTCACTCACACACTCACTCACTCACACTCACTCACTCACTCACTCACTCACTCACTCACTCACTCACTCACTCACTCACTCACTCACTCACTCACTCACTCACACACTCACTCACTCACTCACTCACTCACTCACTCACTCACTCACTCACACTCACTCACACACTCACTCACTCACTCACTCACTCACTCACTCACTCACTCACTCACTCACTCACTCACCAACAAGCGGGTTACACATACAATAACAGACACACAGCAAACATGAGGGCTTAAATACACTGAGACTAATGACAAGACAAGTGACACCTGTGATCAAACAATGAACCAATGACAGAAGACACAAGATCACATGAGGCCATGGGAGTCACATGACAAGACCAGGAGACAAGACACTCAGAAACATAACAGTGAACATGATAAACTGAAAACATGAACCAACACCAAAACACCAAAACACCAAAACACCAAAACACCAAAACACCAAAACACCAAAACAACCTGTGACAGAGAGAGATTGATCAAATGCAGAACAGGAGAAGAAAAGACACTAAAGAGGGAAGGAGTTGTAAGCAGATGAATCAGTGTGATTATTAATGACATCACCACTGCAACATTATGACATCACCACTGGCATTAATCATGACATCATCACTACATTCATTATGTCATCACCACTGATTTCCCTAGCATCATTACATGAGTTATGTGTCCTGCATGTGTCAGTGTGTGTGAGTGTGTGTGTGAGCGTGTGTGTGTGTGTGTGAGTGTGTGTTTGTGAACATGTGTGTTAGCGTGTGTGCGAGCATGTGTTCAGCGTGTGTGTGAGCGTGTGTGTTTGTGTGAGTGTGTGTGTGTGTGTGAGCGTGTGAGCGTGTGTGTGAGCGTGTGTGAACGTGTGTGTGTGTGTGTGTGTGTGTGTGTGTGTGTGTGAGTGTGTGTGTGTGTGTGAGTGTGTGTGTGTGAGCGTGTGTGTGAGCGTGTGTTCAGCGTGCCGGGCCCTGTGCAGGAAGTGAGGTGTAAGATGAACCTTTAATCTCCAGAGCCGTTAATCCTGCGCTCTACCTGCTAATGCTCCTGAGAGGGGCAGAACACACACACACACACACACACACACACAGAGCTGAGAGCAGACAGGAGGACGAGTGCGTTTGCTGAGCGCTGGACAAACCCTGAGGAGAAAACAGAAGAGGACAGACTGAGACTCCACCACAACTCACAACCGCTCAGGTGAAACTCACACACACTCAGCACTCACAACCGCACAGGTGAAACTCACACACACACACAACACTCACAACCGCACAGGTGAAACTCACACACAACACTCACAACCGCTCAGGTGAAACTCACACACACTCAGCACTCACAACCGCACAGGTGAAACTCACACACACACACAACACTCACAACCGCTCAGGTGAAACTCACACACACACACACACACACACACACAACACTCACAACCGCTCAGGTGAAACTCACACACACTTAACACTCACAACCGCACAGGTGAACCTCACACACACTCAACACTCACAACCGCTCAGGTGAACCTCACACACACTTAACACTCACAACCGCACAGGTGAACCTCACACACACTCAACACTCACAACCGCACAGGTGAAACTCACACACACTCAACACTCACAACCACACAGGTGAACCTCACACACACTCAACACTCACAACCGCACAGGTGAACCTCACACACACTCAACACTCACAACCGCTCAGGTGAACCTCACACACACTCAACACTCACAACCGCACAGGTGAGCCTCACACACACTCAACACTCACAACCGCACAGGTGAACCTCACACACACTCAACACTCACAACCGCACAGGTGAAACTCACACACACACAACTCTCACAACCGCACAGGTGAAACTCACACACACACAATACTCACAACCGCTCAGGTGAACCTCACACACACTCAACACTCACAACCGCTCAGGTGAACCTCACACACACTCAACACTCACAACCGCTCAGGTGAACCTCACACACACTCAACACTCACAACCGCACAGGTGAAACTCACACACACTCAACACTCACAACCGCACAGGTGAAACTCACACACACTCAACACTCACAACCGCTCAGGTGAAACTCACACACACTCAACACTCACAACCGCTCAGGTGAACCTCACACACACTCAACACTCACAACCGCACAGGTGAAACTCACACACACTCAACACTCACAACCACACAGGTGAAACTCACACACACTCAACACTCACAACCACACAGGTGAAACTCACACACACTCAACACTCACAACCGCACAGGTGAACCTCACACACACTCAACACTCACAACCGCACAGGTGAAACTCACACACACTCAACACTCACAACCACACAGGTGAAACTCACACACACTCAACACTCACAACCGCACAGGTGAAACTCACACACACACAATACTCACAACCGCACAGGTGAACCTCACACACACACAACACTCACAACCGCTCAGGTGAAACTCACACACACACAACACTCACAACCGCTCAGGTGAACCTCACAAACACTCAACACTCACAACCGCTCAGGTGAAACTCACACACACTCAATACTCACAACCGCTCAGGTGAACCTCACACACACTCAATACTCACAACCGCTCAGGTGAACCTCACACACACTCAATACTCACAACCGCTCAGGTGAAACTCACACACACACAACACTCACAACCGCACAGGTGAAACTCACACACACTCAACACTCACAACCGCACAGGTGAAACTCACACACACTCAATACTCACAACCGCTCAGGTGAAACTCACACACACACAACACTCACAACCGCACAGGTGAAACTCACACACACTCAATACTCACAACCGCACAGGTGAAACTCACACACACTCAACACTCACAACCGCTCAGGTGAACCTCACACACACTCAACACTCACAACCGCACAGGTGAACCTCACACACACTCAACACTCACAACCGCTCAGGTGAACCTCACACACACTCAACACTCACAACCGCTCAGGTGAAACTCACACACACTCAACACTCACAACGCACAGGTGAAACTAACACACACTCAACACTCACAACCGCACAGGTGAAACTCACACACACTCAACACTCACAACGCACAGGTGAAACTAACACACACTCAACACTCACAACCGCACAGGTGAAACTCACACACACACAACACTAAAAACCGCACAGGTGAAACTCACACACACTCAACACTCACAACCGCTCAGGTGAAACTCACAAACACTCAACACTCACAACCGCTCAGGTGAAACTCACACACACTCAATACTCACAACCGCTCAGGTGAACCTCTCACACACTCAATACTCACAACCGCTCAGGTGAACCTCACACACACTCAATACTCACAACCGCTCAGGTGAAACTCACACACACACAACACTAAAAACCGCACAGGTGAAACTCACACACACTCAACACTCACAACCGCACAGGTGAAACTCGCACACACTCAATACTCACAACCGCTCAGGTGAAACTCACACACACACAACACTCACAACCGCTCAGGTGAAACTCACACACACTCAATACTCACAACCGCACAGGTGAAACTCACACACACTCAACACTCACAACCGCTCAGGTGAACCTCACACACACTCAACACTCACAACCGCACAGGTGAAACTCACACACACTCAACACTCACAACCGCACAGGTGAAACTCACACACACTCAACACTCACAACCACACAGGTGAACCTCACACACACTCAACACTCACAACCGCTCAGGTGAACCTCACACACACTCAACACTCACAACCGCTCAGGTGAAACTCACACACACTCAACACTCACAACCGCTCAGGTGAAACTCACACACACTCAACACTCACAACCACACAGGTGAAACTCACACACACTCAATACTCACAACCGCTCAGGTGAACCTCACACACACTCAACACTCACAACCGCACAGGTGAAACTCACACACACTCAACACTCACAACCGCACAGGTGAAACTCACACACACTCAACACTCACAACCACACAGGTGAAACTCACACACACTCAACACTCACAACCGCACAGGTGAAACTCACACACACACAATACTCACAACCGCACAGGTGAACCTCACACACACACAACACTCACAACCGCTCAGGTGAAACTCACAAACACTCAACACTCACAACCGCTCAGGTGAAACTCACACACACTCAATACTCACAACCGCTCAGGTGAACCTCTCACACACTCAATACTCACAACCGCTCAGGTGAACCTCACACACACTCAATACTCACAACCGCTCAGGTGAAACTCACACACACACAACACTAAAAACCGCACAGGTGAAACTCACACACACTCAACACTCACAACCGCACAGGTGAAACTCGCACACACTCAATACTCACAACCGCTCAGGTGAAACTCACACACACACAACACTCACAACCGCACAGGTGAAACTCACACACACTCAATACTCACAACCGCACAGGTGAAACTCACACACACTCAACACTCACAACCGCTCAGGTGAACCTCACACACACTCAACACTCACAACCGCACAGGTGAAACTCACACACACTCAACACTCACAACCGCACAGGTGAAACTCACACACACTCAACACTCACAACCACACAGGTGAACCTCACACACACTCAACACTCACAACCGCTCAGGTGAACCTCACACACACTCAACACTCACAACCGCTCAGGTGAAACTCACACACACTCAACACTCACAACCGCTCAGGTGAAACTCACACACACTCAACACTCACAACCACACAGGTGAAACTCACACACACTCAATACTCACAACCGCTCAGGTGAACCTCACACACACTCAACACTCACAACCGCACATGTGAAACTCACACACACTCAATACTCACAACCGCTCAGGTGAAACTCACACACACTCAACACTCACAACCGCTCAGGTGAACCTCACACACACTCAACACTCACAACCGCTCAGGTGAATCTCACACACACTCAACACTCACAACCGCTCAGGTGAAACTCACACACACTCAACACTCACAACCACACAGGTGAAACTCACACACACTCAATACTCACAACCGCTCAGGTGAACCTCACACACACTCAACACTCACAACCGCACATGTGAAACTCACACACACTCAATACTCACAACCGCTCAGGTGAACCTCACACACACTCAACACTCACAACCGCACATGTGAAACTCACACACACTCAATACTCACAACCGCTCAGGTGAAACTCACACACACTCAACACTCACAACCGCACAGGTGAAACTCACACACACTCAACACTCACAACCGCACAGGTGAAACTCACACACACTCAACACTCACAACCACACAGGTGAAACTCACACACACTCAACACTCACAACCGCTCAGGTGAAACTCACACACACTCAACACTCACAACCGCTCAGGTGAAACTCACACACACTCAATACTCACAACCGCTCAGGTGAACCTCACACACACTCAATACTCACAACCGCACAGGTGAAACTCACACACACACAACACTCACAACCGCACAGGTGAAACTCACATACACTCAACACTCACAACCGCACAGGTGAAACTCACACACACTCAATACTCACAACCGCTCAGGTGAACCTCACACACACTCAATACTCACAACCGCTCAGGTGAAACTCACACACACACAACACTCACAACCGCACAGGTGAAACTCACACACACTCAATACTCACAACCGCTCAGGTGAACCTCACACACACTCAATACTCACAACCGCTCAGGTGAAACTCACACACACACAACACTCACAACCGCTCAGGTGAACCTCACACACACTCAACACTCACAACCGCTCAGGTGAAACTCACACACACACAACACTCACAACCGCTCAGGTGAACCTCACACACACTCAATACTCACAACCGCTCAGGTGAACCTCACACACACTCAACACTCACAACCGCACAGGTGAAACTCACACACACTCAACACTCACAACCGCTCAGGTGAACCTCACACACACTCAACACTCACAACCGCACAGGTGAAACTCACACACACTCAACACTCACAACCGCACAGGTGAAACTCACACACACTCAACACTCACAACCGCACAGGTGAAACTCACACACACTCAACACTCACAACCGCTCAGGTGAAACTCACACACACTCAACACTCACAACCGCTCAGGTGAAACTCACACACACTCAATACTCACAACCGCTCAGGTGAACCTCACACACACTCAACACTCACAACCGCACATGTGAAACTCACACACACACTCAATACTCACAACCGCTCAGGTGAAACTCACACACACTCAATACTCACAACCGCACAGGTGAAACTCACACACACTCAACACTCACAACCGCACAGGTGAAACTCACACACACACAACACTCACAACCGCTCAGGTGAACCTCACACACACTCAATACTCACAACCGCTCAGGTGAACCTCACACACACTCAACACTCACAACCGCACAGGTGAAACTCACACACACTCAACACTCACAACCGCTCAGGTGAAACTCACACACACTCAACACTCACAACCGCACAGGTGAAACTCACACACACTCAACACTCACAACCACACAGGTGAAACTCACACACACTCAACACTCACAACCGCACAGGTGAAACTCACACACACTCAACACTCACAACCGCACAGGTGAAACTCACACACACTCAACACTCACAACCGCACAGGTGAAACTCACACACACTCAACACTCACAACCGCTCAGGTGAAACTCACACACACTCAACACTCACAACCGCTCAGGTGAAACTCACACACACTCAATACTCACAACCGCTCAGGTGAACCTCACACACACTCAACACTCACAACCGCACATGTGAAACTCACACACACACTCAATACTCACAACCGCTCAGGTGAAACTCACACACACTCAATACTCACAACCGCACAGGTGAAACTCACACACACTCAACACTCACAACCGCACAGGTGAAACTCACACACACACAACACTCACAACCGCTCAGGTGAACCTCACACACACTCAATACTCACAACCGCTCAGGTGAACCTCACACACACTCAACACTCACAACCGCACAGGTGAAACTCACACACACTCAACACTCACAACCGCTCAGGTGAAACTCACACACACTCAACACTCACAACCGCACAGGTGAAACTCACACACACTCAACACTCACAACCGCTCAGGTGAACCTCACACACACTCAACACTCACAACCGCACAGGTGAAACTCACACACACTCAACACTCACAACCGCTCAGGTGAAACTCACACACACTCAACACTCACAACCGCTCAGGTGAAACTCACACACACTCAACACTCACAACCGCACAGGTGAAACTCACACACACTCAACACTCACAACCGCTCAGGTGAACCTCACACACACTCAACACTCACAACCGCACAGGTGAAACTCACACACACTCAACACTCACAACCGCACAGGTGAAACTCACACACACTCAACACTCACAACCGCACAGGTGAAACTCACACACACTCAACACTCACAACCGCTCAGGTGAACCTCACACACACTCAACACTCACAACCACACAGGTGAAACTCACACACACTCAACACTCACAACCGCACAGGTGAAACTCACACACACTCAACACTCACAACCGCACAGGTGAAACTCACACACACTCAACACTCACAACCACACAGGTGAAACTCACACACACTCAACACTCACAACCGCACAGGTGAAACTCACACACACTCAACACTCACAACCGCTCAGGTGAAACTCACACACACTCAACACTCACAACCGCTCAGGTGAAACTCACACACACTCAATACTCACAACCGCGCAGGTGAACCTCACACACACTCAACACTCACAACCGCACATGTGAAACTCACACACACACTCAACACTCACAACCGCACAGGTGAACCTCACACACACTCAACACTCACAACCGCACAGGTGAACCTCACACACACTCAACACTCACAACCGCTCAGGTGAAACTCACACACACTCAACACTCACAACCGCTCAGGTGAAACTCACACACACTCAACACTCACAACCGCTCAGGTGAAACTCACACACACTCAACACTCACAACCGCACAGGTGAAACTCACACACACACAACACTCACAACCGCACAGGTGAAACTCACACACACTCAACACTCACAACCGCACAGGTGAAACTCACACACACTCAACACTCACAACCGCACAGGTGAAACTCACACACACTCAACACTCACAACCGCTCAGGTGAAACTCACACACACTCAACACTCACAACCGCACAGGTGAAACTCACACACACTCAACACTCACAACCGCTCAGGTGAAACTCACACACACTCAACACTCACAACCGCACAGGTGAAACTCACACACACTCAACACTCACAACCGCACAGGTGAAACTCACACACACACACTCAATACTCACAACCGCACAGGTGAACCTCACACACACTCAATACTCACAACCGCACAGGTGAAACTCACACACACACACTCAATACTCACAACCGCACAGGTGAAACTCACACACACTCAATACTCACAACCGCACAGGTGAAACTCACACACACACACTCAATACTCACAACCACACAGGTGAACCTCACACACACTCAACACTCACAACCGCACAGGTGAAACTCACACACACACACTCAATACTCACAACCGCACAGGTGAACCTCACACACACACACTCAATACTCACAACCGCACAGGTGAAACTCACACACACACACTCAATACTCACAACCGCACAGGTGAACCTCACACACACTCAATACTCACAACCGCACAGGTGAACCTCACACACACACACTCAATACTCACAACCGCACAGGTGAAACTCACACACACACACTCAATACTCACAACCGCACAGGTGAACCTCACACACACTCAACACTCACAACCGCTCAGGTGAAACTCACACACACTCAACACTTGTTCCACACACAAACACAAATAACATCGGTTATGATATGTTAAGTACCTGGAATACTATAGTAAACGAATGTGATATTTATTCTTTATCATGTTGTGTATCTCTGATGTTACAGCACAGTTAAACAATGAGTGTGTGACATGAGCCAGCACAGCGATGAAGAAACACTGAGACCACCATCAGTTTTACAGCCAATAGACACACACACTAGAGCACAGGACATCACTGACCAATCACAGCGCAGTATTTCTGATCATGTGACGGTGTTTGTGCTGGGGTTCAGCTCGTCCTGCTGTGTCAGTGACGCATGAAAACTGTTAACTCATTAAGATCTTAAGCTCTTCCTCGAGCCGATTAATGCTGGCACACACACACACACACACACACACACACACACACACACACACACACACACACACACACACAGCATACGTGTGAAGGTTGTCATTAGACGATTTGTGCAGGTATTAAAGCATCTTCCCAACTAACAAAATATGTTGTAAAAACATGTTTTTCATGGTTATGTGAACGTTATGGGAACGTTCCATTGTGTCATTCTTCAAACATTACGGGAACGTTACTTTTGAATGTTTTCTGAAACAAGAAGCAACATTTAAAAAACGTTAGAGGAACATCCAACTATAATGTTAAAAAAAGTTCCATGAATAATCTTTTTGTGCTAACATTATGAGAAGATTATTAACCTCTTAAACTCTGCGGACCCTGATCCAGAATGACATCATCAAGTATATACTTTAAATGTTAAATGTCTGTGGAGGAGCTCTGACCTCTGACCTCTGGTGAAAGCTTAATGTCTACCTTCTAGAGATGTGCATCACTTTGGCATTTGTTTTACACAGAGTGACTATTTACACTAAATTACTCTGGGACCAGTTCCGTCTGGAATTGTCCGACCCAAATTTAAAAGCTTCCCATACACACACACACACACACACACACACACACACACACACACACACACACACACACACACACACACACACACACACACACACACACACACACACACACACACACACACACACACACACACACACACACACACACACTCTTTTTGGGGGTTTATTACAGCTCAGACAACATATACTCATATGTTTATCACTGTTCGCAGTGCTTTATGAAACTTCAGAGGGTTTCCTGTAGAATGACACCAGTGTTGTGTGTTTGGAGACACTGTGTGTGTGTGTGTGTGTGTGTGTGTGTGTGTGTGTGTGTGTGTGTGTGTGTGTGTGTGTGTGTGTGTGTGTGTGTGTGTGGGAAACAAAAGTTCTATTAATGTTATTGGAAGAACGCTGAGAGAACCTTGGCAGAACTTTCCCTGTTAGCTGTGTTTATACGGCAGAAGTGACACACACACACACACACACACACACACACACACACACACACACACACTGAAGCGTATTTAATGCAGCACTGAAGCACACGCGTGTGTTTACACTGCAATCATTGAATCAGTGAATCGGTGTATCATTGAATCAGTGAATAAGTGAATCATTGAATCAGTGAATCGGTGAATCAGTGAATCAGTGAATCACGCCTGAATGTTATAGTTCTGCAGCCTCACATGCATCAGCTCAGGGGTGTGTGTGTTCTTGGATGTGTAGAGAGTAACTGTATGACTATCTGTGTGTGTGTGTGTGTGTGTGTGTAGTGTCATGTCCAAAGGTCCAGAGGACTCCAGCCAGGAGCAGATTCGGCTGCAGAGGAGAGGAGAAAACACGTCATATCAGGTACTCCTCACACACATTACAGATGGATATTATTATTATTATCTCAATCTATGTCAATTCATGTTTGTTGTTTGTTCATGTGCATGCAATGCTAAGCATCAAACACATCTCATTTATTAAAACTACAATATATAACACTAATTTCCCTGGAGTAGGATATAAAAAAGGCCTATGAAAGAGTCACCAAGATTTGATCCACTCAGAAAAGCTGATAAAGTTTTGTTTTAAAGTTAAAGAACAGGATCCTGCTGTTGTAAAGGCTCCTGATGTTGTAAAGGCTCCTGATGTTGTAAAGGATCCTGATGTTGTAAAGGCTCCTGCTGTTGCTCTGGCATCTCTATAGCAGCTCAAACACACTCTTAACCCTCTGCTGCTCTAACTTTAGGGGACACCTAAAAATTAAACTTCCTCCACCTCAGTAAAACCAATGCAATTTATTTTTCTTCAATAATATTTTTTCTTTTTAATTTTGTATTTTGAGATGATTTGATGGTATTTTTTAATATTTATGCAATAATTATGGTCTATTTTTGCCATTAAAAATTATACAATTTTTTTTATTTTTTATTATTGCAGTATTTCAGGTTAAAATAGAGACTAGGCCTTCAAAATAAATGTTTTTGAAGGCAGATTAGCCCCTCTTTTGGAATTATTTAAGAAATCCTGCAATCAGGTCTCTATGGAGAGGCTTTGGTCTCTTTTGAACACATTTAATGATTTTTTTTTTTTGATGGATTTGAATATATATATATATATATAAAACATCTCAAAGACTATTTATTAAAAAGTTTTAGATTTTTTTTTGTTTTGTTAGAAATATAAATTTTTTTCTGTGAATTTGTGTTTTTGCGGATTTCCCATTCATTCCCTATGATGGTCATTTTTGACCGAAGAGCAGAAGTGGGAGTATTTTTTTACGACCCTTTAGCATGCTCGAATCATGACCTCAATGTGTGTGTGTTAACAAACCTAATGCTAGAAAAGTCACCAAGTTTCATATCATTCTGATGAAGCTCCATCCATCCATCCATCTTCTTCCGCTTATCCGGGGCCGGGTCGCGGGGGCAGCAGTCTAAGCCGAGATGCCCAGACTTCCCTCTCCCTAGACACTTCCTCTAGCTCTTCCGGGGAGACACCGAGGCGTTCCAAGGCCAGCCGGGAGACATAGTCCCTCCAGCGTGTCCTCGGTCTTCCCCGGGGCCTCCTCCCGGTTGGACATGCCCGAAACACCTTCCCGGGAAGGCATTCAGGAGGCATCCGGAACAGATGCCCGAGCCACCTCAGCTGACCCCTCTCGAAGTGGAGGAGCAGCGGCTCTACTCCGAGTTCCTCCTGAGTGACTGAGCTCCTCACCCTATCTCTAAGGGAGCGCCCAGCCACCCTGCGGAGAAAGCTCATTTCGGCCGCCTGTATCCGGGATCTTGTCCTTTCGGTCATGACCCAAAGCTCATGACCATAGGTGAGAGTAGGAACGTAGATTGACCGGTAAATCGAGAGCTTCGCCTTACGGCTTAGCTCTTTCTTCACCACAACAGACCGGTACATCGACCGCATTATTGCAGAAGCTGCACCGATCCGTCTGTCAATCTCCCGTTCCATCCTCCCCTCACTCGTGAACAAGACCCTAAGATACTTAAACTCCTCCACTTGGGGCAGGAACTCTCCACCAACCTGAAGTGGGCAAGCCACCCTTTTCCGACTGAGGACCATGGCCTCGGATTTGGAGGTGCTGATCCCCATCCCAGCCGCTTCACACTCGGCTGCAAACCGTCCCAATGCATGCTGAAGGTCCTGGTTAGAAGGGGCCAACACGACAACGTCATCCGCAAAGAGCAGAGACGAAACCGTGTGGTCCCCAAACCTGACACTCTCCGGCCCTTGGCTGCGCCTAGAAATTCTGTCCATAAAAATTATGAACAGAACCGGCGACAAAGGGCAGCCCTGCCGGAGTCCAACATGCACCGGGAACAAGTCTGACTTACTGCCGGCAATGCGGACCAAACTCCTGCTTCGGTCATACAGGGACCGGACAGCCCTCAGCAAAGGACCCCGGACCCCATATTCCCCCAGCACCCTCCACAGGATGCCGCGAGGGACACAGTTGAATGCCTTCTCCAAATCCACAAAACAAATGTGGACTGGTTGGGCAAACTCCCATGAACCCTCCAGCACCCTGTAGAGGGTATAGAGCTAGTCCAGTGTTCCGCGACCAGGACGAAAACCACACTGTTCCTCCTGAATCCGAGGTTCCACTATCGGCCGAATTCTCCTCTCCAGTACCCTGGCATAGACTTTCCCGGGGAGGCTGAGAAGTGTGATCCCCCTATAGTTGGAACACACTCTCCGGTCCCCCTTCTTGAAAAGAGGGACCACCAGCCCGATCTGCCATCCCAGAGGCACTGTCCCCGACCGCCACGCGATGCTGCAGAGGCGTGTCAGCCAAGAACAGCCCCACAACATCCAGAGACTTGAGGTACTCAGGGCGGATCTCATCCACCCCCGGTGCCTTGCCACCGAGGAGTTTCTTGACCACCTCGGTGACTTCAGCCCGGGTGATAGACGAGTCCTCCTCTGAGTTCTCAGCCACTGGTTCCTCAATGGAAGACATGTCGGTGGGATTGAGGAGATCCTCGAAGTATTCCTTCCACCGTCCGACGATATCCCCAGTCGAGGTCAACAGCCGCCCATCGCCACTGTAAACAGCGTTGGTAGGGCACTGCTTCCCCCTCCTGAGGCGCCGGACGGTTTGCCAGAATCTCTTCGAGGCCAGCCGATAGTCTTTTTCCATGGCCTCACCGAACTCCTCCCAGGCCCGAGTTTTTGCCTCCACGACCACCCGGGCTGCAGTCCGCTTAGCCTGTCGGTACCGGTCAGCTGCCTCAGGAGTCCCACAAGCCAGCCAGGCCCGATAGGACTCCTTCTTCAGCTTGACGGCATCCCTTACTTCCGGTGTCCACCACCGGGTTCGGGGATTGCCGCCTCGACAGGCACCGGAGACCTTGCGTCCACAGCTCCGAGCGGCCGCAGCGACAATGGAGGTGGAGAACATGGTCCACTCGGACTCAATATCTCCAGCCTCCCTCGGGATCCGGTCGAAGCTCTGCCGGAGGCAGGAGTTGAAGATCTCTCTGACAGGAGACTCGGCCAAACGTTCCCAGCAGACCCTCACAGTACGTTTGGGTCTACCAAGTCTATCCAGCTTCCGCCATCGCAGGAAGACGCAGGAGACGCTGCGTCACCGCTTTGGGAACGCCTCTGCGTGATTGTGTCGTGAAGCACGTATGTCATCAGTCCGAATAGAGAGACTGAACGTCATAGGCGGGTGACGTCATAGACCCGGAAGCTATAAAGCACACCGGCAAACACACGCCGTTAGCTTCTGAAGAAGGCCTGAAACAAGGCGCTTGCGGGCATGTGAGGAGGGAACTCGAGCTGCGTCACCGCTTTGGGAACGAGAATACCCACGTCCCCATGCGAGTCTGGATGCCCGCCTGTAACAGCTACGAGGCGAGCACCCAAGACCCCGGAGTAGCAGAAATATCTAGTTCATAGAACCTGACAAAAGTATGCGGCGATGACCACCCCGCCGCATCACACACTTCCTGCAGGGAGGCCCCTGCCAAGAGAGCTTGAGAAGCAGCCATACTCCTAGTGGAGTGGGATCCGCCATCGGATCCAACTCACCACCAGGTGGTGATCAGTTGACAGCTCCGCCCCTCTCTTCACCCGAGTGTCCAAGACATACGGCCGCAGATCAGATGAAACGACCACAAAGTCGATCATTGACCTACGACCTAGAGTGTCCTGGTGCCATGTGCACTGATGGACACCCTTATGCTTGAACATGGTGTTCGTTATGGACAAACTGTAACTAGCACAGAAGTCCAATAACTGAACACCACTCGGGTTCAGATCAGGGGGGCCGTTCCTCCCAATCACGCCCCTCCAGGTTTCACTGTCATTGCCCACGTGGGCGTTGAAGTCCCCCAGTAGAACGACGGAGTCCCCAGTCGGAGCACTCTCCAGCACCCCTCCCAGGGACACCAAGAAGGCCGGGTACTCCGCATTGCCGTTCGGCCCGTAGGCACACACAACAGTGAGAGACCTATCCCCGAGCCGAAGCCGCAGGGAAACAACCCTCTCGTTCACCGGGGTAAACTCCAACACATGGCGGCAGAGCTGGGGGGCTATAAGCAAACCCACACCAGCCCGCCACCTCTCACCATGGGCAACTCCAGAGTGGTGAAGAGTCCATCCTCTCTCGAGGAGTGTGGTTCCAGAGCCCAAGCCATGCGTGGAGGTGATTCCGACTATCTCTAGTCGGAACCTCTCAACCTCACGCACAAGCTCAGGCTCTTTCCCCGCCCGCGAGGTGACATTCCATGTCCCAAGAGCCAGTTTCCGTGTCCAGGGATCGGGTCGTCTAGGCCCCCGCCTTCGACTGCTGCCCGATTCGCTTTGCACCGGCCCCTTACGGTCCCTCCCGTGAGTGGTGGGCCCACGGGAAGGTGTCCCCACGTCGCTCCTTCGGGCTGAGCCCGGCCGGACCCCGTGGGGGAAGGCCCGGCCACCAGGCGCTCGCATACGAGCCCCAACCCCAGGCCTGGCTCCAGGGTGGGGCCCCGGCTGCGCCATACCGGGCAACGTCACGGTCCTCCTTCTTTTTGTCATCATAAGGGGTTTTTGAACTGCTCTTAGTCTGACCCGTCACCTAGGACCTGTTTGCCTTGGGAGACCCTACCAGGGGCATATAGCCCCGGACAACATAGCTCCTAGGGTCATTCGGGTACTCAAACCCCTCCACCACGTTAGGGTGGCAG
>NC_137118.1:48023392-48028392 GCF_949357685.1 Gobio gobio | reverse complement strand
GGGCGGAGCCAGCTGCTGCGGCCACACCAATCCGCCGCTCTCGTCCGAGTCCGTGGTCAGCGAGCTGGAGGCGGGCGATTCGGCTTCGCTCAGGCTGGACTCCGACTCCCCCGCCGGGTCCTCGCGCGAGTGGGGGTGTGGCCTCGGCCTGCGGGAGCGTCTGATTGGCTGCTCAGCCTCGTCCTGACTGAGGTCCAGTGTGGAGCGCCAGCGCCGCTGACCCGGCCCCCGGCGGGCCCTGGGGGGGCCGTTCCTCTCCGCGGTGCCGTACCTGCGCTCTGGAGCTCCTCTCAGGCTGTTCTCTGATTGGGCGTGGCCGGCTCTCCGGCTGGCCTTCTTTGGCTCCGCCTTCTCCTCCGTGAAGCGGCACTTCCTGGGCGTCGCCCTGGGCTTCCTCTCCTCGGGTTTGGGGGGTTTGTGGGCGGGGATGTACTGCGCATTCACCAGCTCGTCAGAGGACGGGGAGTGTGTGTGAGAGTGTGTGTGTGTGTGTGTGTGCTGGACGCTGCTCTGCCGGGTCACTCGGGCCTCGGGGCGGGTCCTCGGTTTGCTGGGTCTGGGGGGTGGGCGGCGCTGGATCAGGCCCAGGATGTAGGTCTCCACCCGCTGTGCCTGCTGGTAATCCTCAGCTGTGGGCTCTTCATCACTGACCCACGGCTCACCCTCACCCTCACCCTCACCCATGCCCAGCGGAGGATAGGCAGAGCGGACACACCCCATCAGCTCATGCCCAACAAACACATCACCTGCAAACAGAGACGGACATTAGCAGCATCACACACTGAACTGAACTGAAGGAAGCACACACACACACACACACACACACACACACACTGAACTGAAGCACACACACACACACACACTGAGCTGAAGCACACACACACACACCAGTGGCGGCTGGTCAATAGAGGGCGCTGGGGCGCCGCCCTCATCCAAATTCCAGAAATATACATGTATACAAAAATGATATAAAAGTGAAATAAAAATAAAATAGTTTACTCATACGGTGTGCCGCTGTTAGTATGAACCTCAGCATTTGATAATAACTGGCTTTGATGGGTTCACTATTTTATATGTTCTTCAATATGTTTCATGCGTGAGGGACGCCGGACTAATGGACGACTATCAGAGTCCAAAAATATACGGCAGCATGTGACCTGAATCTGGTCTCTGATTGGTTCTTAAAGATCCTCCTCCAGACACAGGTCGCTGGCGAATCAGACTAGTTATTTTATCCAATCTGATTGGTTCTCGTCACCTGTCGTTCAACTTTCCGTTCTTGGCCACTGAAGCGAAAGTGCGCGGGCGACACAGTCACGCCGACTACGCCAAAATCGTGTTCGTAGAGATGGCAGCAGTTAAACCAAATTCTTTCACAAGGCGTTCGTTTGAATATCCCGAACCGGACCAACGCGATTTACAGATCCAGCATCAGCCAATGAGAGAGGATGAAGCTCCACACGCGTGTTATGAGAAACGTAAGGGCTGGCTGGATGTGGGTTAATAGGGCTGTCAAAAGATTAATCGCTGTGGCGGGGTGGGCGTGGTCCCGCGAGGTCTGTAGCGGGAGAAAGAGGGCGGAGCCGAGCGGTCGGTAAGTAGGTCAAGTGCAAATGACGAACACCTGTCTCTGATTGCAGTAATTGGCGTGGAGAGACTGCATATAAGCGGCTGCCGGGAGAGAGATGAGAGAGAGAGTTGGACTGGGACTTGCTGCAGTACCTACCAGAAGCAGAAAGTGATCCTGAGAAGTTATGAGTGAAGAGACAAGCCGTCTGACAGAGAATTGTTCCTGAGAGTTTATTGAGAAATTGAAACGCCCACGTGCGTCCTTTGTTTTGAGTGTTATAATAAAAACCGCAAGTCCCAGTCTCGCCGACCCTGTCTTCTTCCTTCCCACCCAAGAGTACAACGAACCGCGTTACACTGGTGCCGAAACCCGGGAAGGAAGAAGCTCGCCGCCGCCATGCAAACTCCGCCAAGAACGCCACTTGCGGACATCGTCCAATCGCTCGCTGGTCTTCATCAGGAACACCATCAAGACCTGCTGGCCGTGAGAGAGGAGCAAGAGAAACGCTTCGAGGCTCTCCTTCGCGCCCAGCATGAAGACCGCGAGCTGTCCGTCCCCACCCCCACTGCAGACTCAACCGCCGCCGTGCCTCTCAGCAAGATGGGTCCGCACGATGACCCAGAGGTTTTCATCAACCTTTTTGAGAGGTCCGCCGAGGTCCGGGGATGGCCCCAGACGGACTGGTCAATGCGGCTACTGCCGCTGTTGTCCGGAGAGGCGCAGATAGCCGCACACCAACTGCCAGTCCAGAACCTCCTGGTCTACAAGGACCTGAAGAATGCCATCCTTCAGCGGGTCGGTCGGACCCCCGAACAACATCGGCAACGCTTCCGGACCCTGGCACTCGACGAGTCCGGCCGGCCCTTTACGTTCGTGCAACAGCTCCGGGACTCCTGCCGCAAGTGGCTGATGGCCGACGGAGGCGACGTCGAGGGAGTCATCGACCGGGTGGTGCTGGAACAATTCGTCGCGCGGCTCCCGAGGAAGACCGCGCAGTGGGTCCAGTGCACCGCCCGACGTCGCTGACCCAGGCCATCCAGTTGGCGGAGGACCAGATGGTGGCGTGCCACGGGGTCGGCGAGCCCCTTCCTTCGGCTGCTCTCTCTCTCTCTCTCTTCTCCTCCCCCCCTTTCTCTCTCCAAACCTGTTCCTCTTCCCAGGTCTCGCCGCGGGCTCCTGCCCAGGCCGGCACCGAGGTGGAGGACAGGGCTGCCCGCGGAGGTTCCGGCAGCCCCCAGACCAGCAGCTATGGGAGGCGGAGCGACCAGCGACCCGTTCCCCACCACATCCGCATCGGCGCTCTCTCCGCGCCAATTTGGGGAACCGCTGCCAGCCACTAGAGTGGCGGGGAAGTCTGGGCCGGCTTGTTGGCGTTGTGGGGACCCCGGACATTTTATCGATCGGTGTCCGGTGATGGAGGTGGGGACATTGATCCGGGTCCCGACGCGCCACAAGCTGCCCCCGATCAAGCTGGCCTGTACCAGATACCCGTGAGTATGAAGGGGGGTACTTATCAAGCTCTGGTGGATTCAGGGTGTAACCAGACCTCCATCCATCAAAGCTTGATTCAACCTAAGGCGTTGGTTAATGGCCGCATGGTTAAGGTACGGTGTGTGCACGGGGAAGTGGTGAACTATCCGTTGTTGCCCGTGGATATTCAATTTCGGGGTAAAACGCATAGTGTTGAGGTTGCAGTTAACCCGCACCTCCGGCATCCACTAATTTTGGGTACCAATTGGCCAGCATTTAATAAACTATTGGGGCACTTGTGTGTGGATGCCTCTTGGGGAAAGTGTAAAAAAGGAGAGACGGTTGCTCAGTTGGGAGAGGTGGATTCGGGACCTCTGGGTGCTCTTCCGGGGGAACAGAGCGGTCTGGAGCTGCCCACGCACACAGAACGCGATGATTTTCCCCTGGAGCAGTCCCAGGATGAGTCGCTTAAACATGCGTTTAGTCAGGTCCGTTCCATCGACGGCCACCTCCTCCACCCTGACCAGCCGCTCTCTTATCCTTATTTTTCTGTTATAAAAGATAGGTTGTATCGGGTGACCCAAGACGCCCAGACAAAACAAGATACAACCCAGTTGTTAGTGCCTAAAAGCCGCCGGGAAATGCTTTTCCAGGCGGCTCATGCGAATCCAATGGCCGGGCATTTAGGACAAGCGGCTACACTTAACCGTCTAATGGCCCGGTTCTTCTGGCCGGGCATTCACGAGAATGTACGCAGGTGGTGTGCGTCTTGTCGTGAATGTCAGTTGGTGAATCCACCGGCCACCCCAAAAGCACCATTGTGCCCACTCCCTTTAATGCAGGTCCCCTTCGAACGAATTGGCATGGACCTCATCGGGCCATTAGAACGGTCAGCACGTGGGCATCGCTTTGCATTAGTTCTGGTCGACTATGCAACGCGATACCCGGAGGCAGTTCCGCTCCGCACTATTTCGGCGAAAAGTGTGGCGAGCGCACTGTTTTCATTAATCTCCCGGGTGGGAATCCCGAAAGAGATTCTCACCGATCAGGGCACGGCGTTCATGTCACGGACGATTTGCGAACTGTATGAATTGTTGGGCATTAAATCGGTTCGCACCAGCGTCTATCACCCACAAACAGATGGTCTGGTGGAACGGTTTAATCGCACGTTGAAATCCATGATTCGTAAGTTCATTCACGAGGACGCCAAAAATTGGGATAGGTGGCTAGAGCCTCTGTTGTTCGCTGTTCGCGAGGTCCCGCAAGCCTCCACGGGGTTTTCCCCCTTCGAGCTTCTCTATGGACGCCAGCCTCGGGGGTGCTGGATGTCCTTAGAGAGGCTGGGGAGGAAGGACCTTCAGCGAGCAAAAACGAAATTCAGTATGTCCTGGACCTCAGAACAAAACTCCACACTTTGGGGCGGCTGTCAATGGAGAATTTGTTACAGGCTCAGGACAAACAACGACAGCTCTACAACAGAGGCACAAGACTGCGTCAATTTTCACCGGGAGATAAAGTCCTTGTATTACTCCCTACTTCGAGTTCTAAATTACTCGCAAAGTGGCAAGGGCCCTTTGAGGTCACACGGCGAGTGGGCGAGCTCAACTATGAGGTTGTGCGGTCAGGTAGGGACGGGGCACGTCAAATCTACCACCTCAACCTCCTTAAAAAATGGTCTGAGGCGGAGTCAGTGATGCTGGCGACGGTAGTGAGTGGAGAGGAGGATCTCGGGCCGGAGGCGGTCCAAAAGCCTCAATCTATCGCTCTGGCCTCGGGAGGAGACCACCTCTCACCCTCGCAGCTCACTGACGTACAACGCTTACAAGCAGAGTTTGCTGACGTGTTCTCGCCCCTACCTGGTTGGACCGACCTCATTCAGCACCACGTTGAGACGGAGCCGGGCGTGGTTGTTCGCAGCCGGCCTTATCGCTTGCCTGAACACAAGAAAAAAGTCGTTCAG
>NC_137118.1:47993392-48018392 GCF_949357685.1 Gobio gobio | reverse complement strand
GGGTTTGGCGGTTGACTCGCCTGACTGCATTGTGCCAAGTGTAAAGTTTGGTGGAGGGGGGATTATGGGTTGGGGTTGTTTTTCAGGGGTTAGTTCCAGTGAAAGGAACTCCCAAGACATTTTGGACAATTTCATGCTCCCAACTTTGTGGGAACAGTTTGGATGAGCGAGTTTGGTGTGGAGGAAATCAATGGGATTTTTACTGTCCCTCAGACCACAGAATGACCCCAGTGACCAATCACAATCCAGCATTAGTGAGCGTTGTACCTGAGGCGGGTCGAGTGTCTCTGGCATCAGTAAGAGCCTCGCTGTCGGCGTCCATCTTCAGCTCTCCAACCTGATGCTGCAGGAGCTTCATCAGACTCCACGAGGCCTCCTGAAACACACACACACACACACACACACACACATTTAACCCTCTGGGGTTCTTCGGGTTCCTTCTGACCCAAATTATTATTTATTTTTTTCATTGGAATGGTCCGAAACTTGGTGACTTTATTAGTACTTGGTGTATGAACACCCAAAAAAATTGCGGACAGGATTTGAAAAGTCTAAGTGGTCGTAAAAAAAATAGTCACACTCATGACCTTCTGGTCAAAAATGACCCCCATAGGAAATGAATGGGAAATTGGCAAAAATATGAAAATATTTTTGTCCTTTTTTTCTGCATCCTGGCTGATTTGTAGATTGTATGCACAAAAAAACTCAGTATTTTCATATTTTTGCTAATTTCCCATTCATTTCCTATGGGGGTCATTTTTGACCCGGAGGTCCTGAGTGTGACCCATAAATGAAGAACCTCAAAGGGTTAACAGGGCCTTACACAACCTTCAGCCAATCACAGTAAGCCTCTGGTCACGGGATGTTTAGGATGAGACGGTCTCTATATAAACCCAAGGCATTCTGGGTCGTCTGTGTCCAGTGCTCATGTGAGCGTCAGCATTATTAAACTCAGATGAATTGGATTCTGGGAAAGTTCCGCGTCTAATTCACTGTGACCATCCACATCAACAAAACCAGCCGCTTGGACCAGAATGCACTAAATTAAGAGTCTTATGATGTCATAGACATGTACAGTAACACAAACCGTTTTGCCAAGTGTAAAGTTTGGTGGAGGGGGGATTATGGGTTGGGGTTGTTTTTCAGGGGTTAGTTCCAGTGAAAGGAACTCCCAAGACATTTTGGACAATTTCATGCTCCCAACTTTGTGGGATCAGTTTGGGGACGGCCCTCACAGAGCGGGGTCAGCGCATGCTGAGGGTCACAGAGCGGGGTCAGCGCATGCTGAGGGTCACAGAGCGGGGTCAGCGCACGCTGAGGGTCACAGAGCGGGGTCAGCGCACGCTGAGGGTCACAGAGCGGGGTCAGCGCACGCTGAGGGTCACAGAGCGGGGTCAGCGCACGCTGAGGGTCACAGAGCGGGGTCAGCGCACGCTGAGGGTCACAGAGCGGGGTCAGCGCACGCTGAGGGTCACAGAGCGGTGTCAGCGCACGCTGAGGGTCACAGAGCGAGGTCAGCGCACGCTGAGGGTCACAGAGCGGGGTCAGCACATGCTGAGGGTCACAGAGCGGGGTCAGCGCACGCTGAGGGTCACAGAGCGAGGTCAGCGCACGCTGAGGGTCACAGAGCGGGGTCAGCGCATGCTGAGAGTCACAGAGCGGGGTCAGCTCATGCTGAGGGTCACAGAGCGGGGTCAGCGCATGCTGAGGGTCACAGAGCGAGGTCAGCGCATACTGAGGGTCACAGAGCGGGGTCAGCGCATGCTGAGGGTCACAGAGCGGGGTCAGCTCATGCTGAGGGTCACAGAGCGGGGTCAGCTCATGCTGAGGGTCACAGAGCGGGGTCAGCGCACGCTGAGGGTCACAGAGCGGGGTCAGCGCACGCTGAGGGTCACAGAGCGGGGTCAGCGCATGCTGAGGGTCACAGAGCGGGGTCAGCTCATGCTGAGGGTCACAGAGCGGGGTCAGCGCACGCTGAGGGTCACAGAGCGGGGTCAGCGCATGCTGAGGGTCACAGAGCGGGGTCAGCGCATGCTGAGGGTCACAGAGCGGGGTCAGCTCATGCTGAGGGTCACAGAGCGGGGTCAGCTCATGCTGAGGGTCACAGAGCGGGGTCAGCGCACGCTGAGGGTCACAGAGCGGGGTCAGCGCACGCTGAGGGTCACAGAGCGGGGTCAGCGCACGCTGAGGGTCACAGAGCGGGGTCAGCTCACGCTGAGGGTCACAGAGCGGGGTCAGCTCATGCTGAGGGTCACAGAGCGGGGTCAGCGCACGCTGAGGGTCACAGAGCGGGGTCAGCGCACGCTGAGGGTCACAGAGCGGGGTCAGCGCACGCTGAGGGTCACAGAGCGGGGTCAGCGCACGCTGAGGGTCACAGAGCGGGGTCAGCGCACGCTGAGGGTCACAGAGCGGGGTCAGCGCACGCTGAGGGTCACAGAGCGGGGTCAGCGCACGCTGAGGGTCACAGAGCGAGGTCAGCGCACGCTGAGGGTCACAGAGCGGGGTCAGCACATGCTGAGGGTCACAGAGCGGGGTCAGCGCACGCTGAGGGTCACAGAGCGAGGTCAGCGCACGCTGAGGGTCACAGAGCGGGGTCAGCACATGCTGAGGGTCACAGAGCGAGGTCAGCGCACGCTGAGGGTCACAGAGCGGGGTCAGCGCATGCTGAGGGTCACAGAGCGGGGTCAGCGCATGCTGAGGGTCACAGAGCGGGGTCAGCGCATGCTGAGGGTCACAGAGCAGGGTCAGCGCATGCTGAGGGTCACAGAGCGGGGTCAGCGCATGCTGAGGGTCACAGAGCGGGGTCAGCGCATGCTGAGGGTCACAGAGCGGGGTCAGCGCATGCTGAGGGTCACAGAGTGGGGTCAGCACATGCTGAGGGTCACAGAGCGGGGTCAGCGCACGCTGAGGGTCACAGAGCGGGGTCAGCGCATGCTGAGGGTCACAGAGCGGGGTCAGCGCACGCTGAGGGTCACAGAGCGGGGTCAGCGCATGCTGAGGGTCACAGAGCGGGGTCAGCGCATGCTGAGGGTCACAGAGCAGGGTCAGCGCATGCTGAGGGTCAGAGAGCGGGGTCAGCGCACACAGCACACCCTAAACATGATGTCATGACGAGTTCTTAAGAAACATGTGACGAGCAGATCCAATCAGGGCAGGAGTGTGGTGTGAGGGCGAAAGCTGACCACTGTGTGTGTGTGTGTGTGTTTTGGGGGAAGTGTTTACAGGTCAGATGTCAGCAGTGTGTGTGTGTGTGTTTACTAATGGCTCCTGGGTCCCCAAATAAGATCATGCACTGAGGCTGTTAGCTTAACCGGATGAAGTGCACACCCGTCGTCATGGAAACCGCATGACATTATCAATCTGATAATCGCATTTCACCATCAATTATTCATATTGATCGCTTTACACAAGGAAACAATCACGCTGAAGGTTGACACACACACACACACACATTCTCTCTCTGCGCTCCTTCTGATCAATAACACACATCACAGGCGATATTTGCCGCTTTAAATTCATTTCCAGGGACATTTTACCATTATAATCTTATTAAATGTACGTGTCATCTTTTGTCAATATCTTAATTGCACTGGGGACGATTCCGATATTCACTTGCCCTCTTGCCATTAAAATATTGAGTGTTTTGATCATGTTTTAAACCCCACACATGAGCTTATGATCTCAGATGAACAACAGAAGACACACAACAGAAGACACACAACAGAAGACACACAACAGAGAAGACACACAACAGAAGACACACAACAGAAGACACACAACAGAAGACACACAACAGAAGACACACAACAGAGAAGACACACAACAGAGAAGACACACAACAGAAGACACACAACAGAAGACACACAACAGAGAAGACACACAACAGAAGACACACAACAGAAGACACACAACAGAAGACACACAACAGAAGATACACAACAGAAGACACACAACAGAGAAGACACACAACAGAAGACACACAACAGAAGACACACAACAGAAGACACACAACAGAGAAGACACACAACAGAGAAGACACACAACAGAAGACACACAACAGAAGATACACAACAGAAGACACAAAACAGAAGATACACAACAGAAGACACACAACAGAAGACACACACATGACGTAAACTGGGCTCTTCGAGGAGTTTAATGTTCAATAACTGCATATTCTTCACTGTATACATTAAATACATATATTATCATTACACTGAGACGTAGCTCTACTGTACAACATTAATCCTGTCACAAATACTGTTAAACTGAACTGTGTGTGTGTGTGTGTGTGTGTGTGATATGCTCATGAAATGACTGGAGATGGTTCATGTCCTCATATAATGAGTCGGCAGAGGCTGAAAAACACCACGAGATTCAGTGTCTGTGTGTGTGTGTGTGTGAGAGAGAGAGAGAGAGAGTGAGTGAGTGTGTGTGTGAGAGAGTGTGAGTGAGTGTGTGTGTGAGAGAGTGTGTGTGTGAGAGAGAGAGAGAGTGTGTGTGAGAGAGAGTGAGTGAGTGTGTGTGTGAGAGAGTGTGAGTGAGTGTGTGTGTGAGAGAGTGTGTGTGTGAGAGAGAGTGAGTGAGTGTGTGTGTGAGAGAGTGAGTGTGTGTGTGTGAGAGACAGAGTTTGTGTGAGTGTCTGTGTGAAAGTGTGTCTGTTTGTGTGTGTGTGAGAGAGAGAGTGTGTGTGAGTGAGAGTGTGAGTGAGAGTGTGTGTGTGTGTGTGTGTGTGAGAGAGTGTGTGTGTGAGAGAGAGTGTGTGTGAGTGAGTGTGTATCTGTTAATATGCTAAGATTATTAAATGCATTGGAAGTATTTATAAGTATTAATAACTAATGTTAAATTAAACCTTTTTAAAGTGTTACCATTTTATCTGAATGACAACTATAATCATATTGATCTGTTTATTTATTTATGTATTAAAAATCAGCAACAAAAGCTGAAACATCAATGAAATATAATAGAAAACTCTGAGCTGTCAAAGAGAAATCAGTGACATTTACAGTAGAAATCAATAGTGAAATATTACAGTTTTTTATTAATTGCACACAATTTCTGAAACTATGGCGCACACACACTCTCACACACACACTCTCACACACAACACGTCACACATCTCTTGCAAAATCAAACTCTACACACAAATCAAATGATGCCACATACACACCAAACACACACGTACACTATATATACACCAATCAGGCATAACATTATGACCTAATACTGTGTTGGTCCCCAGACCCGTCTCTGATGGACTCCTCTAGACCCCTGAAGGTGTGCTGTGGTATCCGGCACCAAGATGTTAGCAGCAGATCCTTTAAGTCCTGTAATTTGCGAGGCGGAGCCTCCATGGATCGGACTTGTTTGTCCAGCTCATCCCACAGATGCTCGATTGGATTGAGATCCCATCCCATCCCATTTCCTGCTTCTAACACATCAACTCTGAGGATGAAATGTTCACTTGCTGCCTAATATATCCCACCCACTAACAGATCATCAGTGTTATTCACCGGTCATAATGTTAAGCCTGATCTTTAGCTGAATAATGACTCTATTGTCTTCATGGCTGTGATCTGGACGGTATGAAGCGCTGATGAAACACGGATCACGATTAGAGAAGCTCCACTGCAATTTAACCTTTTCTCCTCTTCTATTATTCACACACACTCCACTCGTTTCAACACCGCAATTAATTCTTCACTGAATTCTGAAGCGGCAGGAGAAAGATGAGCCCGTTAATTACAGCCAATCAGAGCGCGAGACCACCAGCACACACACACACACTTGTGTTTATACAACACACACACACACACTGACAGATGAAATGAGGGTAGTGTGTGTGAAGTGTTTCCGGCTGTTGTCTTGCGTCAGATTGCTGTCAGCGCTGGTGCCAAGAATAAACACTGATTGTGTGTGTGTGTGTGTGTGTGTGTGTGTGTTGTCTTCAGATCCAGAACCCTCATCAAACACCATCAGGTCAAACTGGTCACAAAAGTCCAGGAATGCAAAACAATACAGGAAGAAAACGGGTAACACGGTCCAATTAGTTAAAGTTAATTCATGTATTAGTTACAGTATCTTTCATATCAGCTCAGGTCCATTAAATAATATTAACAGATACGACTTAATTCGATTTTAATAGTGAACATTAGTACATGTTAAAATAAATTAAGATTAATAAACACTTAATTTAACGTATTATAATTAACTAATGTTAACAAATAGAACCTTACTGTAATGATTACTGAAGAGCAAGTCATGTGAAAGATAACAAAGCACTTTCTGTGGCGCAAAGCTATGTAATAAATCTATGAAATCAATAAATCCCAAATATGTTAGTCTGTGGGACAATAGATCACTGAGGAAAAATGAAGATGTTTCTCTGAGGAATGGCCGTTATTCTCATATTCTGCTCGTGATGTACACTCTGAGGGACAAAAACAACTATTTCACGAATGATCATGAATATGTTCTGCTTTATTGTAGAGAAACTCATAACACTATTATTAATAAGTTGTAAATATAACAAAGACTAACTTATACTCTTAAAAATGTGGGCTGTTAACGGTCAAAAATGAACAACCGTTAGTTTAAAAATTAAAATTTAAACCCCAACGGCTGCTTGTCCATATTTGACCGTTGAAACAAACTGCCATTTTTATAGTTTTCTGGAGTGTGTTTTAACGGAAAAAAAATATATTATTCAAATATAATTCTTTTCTACTTTTTATCTGTAAAATGTCTGAGTGAAAACGTTTTTTCAGTGTAGGAGAACACCGCAAAACTACTAAAACAAAAACGATTAAACAATCTGAGAGAAGATTCCTTATGTAAAACATCTTCCTCGCGCATTTAATTAATTAAACTGATTCTTCAAGTAGTTTTAAAGTTTTGACATGTATGTAAGCGATAAAGACAGCCGTGAAGAAGCCTTACCGGCGGGGACCTCGGGTTCGAGTCGTCGTGCGGCCGCGCGGGACTCTCCGGTCCCGGTTCGGGTGTGTGGAGCGCGAGCGCGCTGATGATCAACGCCTCGTGCCGCCGCTTGAGCAGCTCGAGCTCGCAGATTCCCGCCAGACTGAGCTCGAGCCGCTGCTTCTGTCTGCCGCGCTCCGCCGCCGCCAGCGAGAACAAACGGAACATTTTTAACGACTCCTTCACCGCAAACACATCTAAAGACGAGGGAAACCGCGCACTTGACGTCACACTTCACCGACAGCCGTTTTTAATGAAGTAAATGTGGCATCCATGATCAAATCCTGTCAGTTTGAGAGAGTTAACGGTTCCTCTCCTCCTCACGAGCTGCGGCGGGATTCCAGTCTCACAGCTGTCAAGAGCTCATTAACATATTCTGCGCTCACGCTTTTCATTGGCTACAGATTTTCTCCGCAAATTAATATTTTAATAGCCCCGCCCCCTAACCGACAGTAATATATATATATATATATATATATATATATATATATATATATATATATATATATATATATATATATATATATATATATATATATATAAATATAACATACATTATTATTATTATTTATTATCGTATATTATCATCATTTATATTAATACATATATAAATAAATTTGGGAATAAATACATGTGGGAATAAAAAAAATTGAAAAAAGTGAATGAGCAAGTAAAAGTTAAAAAATAAAAATAAACAGAGAAAACAGCTATGAAAAATTAATACAACAATAAAATCAGGAATATATTTAATTAAAAAATAATTATATTTGTTTTATCAAGCCGTGTATTCCTTTATTTATTTTCCTATTATTTATTTATTTATTCTGGTTTGGAAGGAAAGTAATAGATGCCAGATACTGATATTAAAAAGACGTGGATAAGTTTCTTTATATTTAGATGAATTATTTGACATTTTAATTTCCTTTCCTTTAACTGAAGGGTCTGAACGTTTTAAAGATGACAAGTATAATATCATATAAAATAAATAAATACATAAAAACAGCTGATTATGAATGAATGCAGAAATGTGATGTTGATTTATGATGTCACAGCGCCACCTACTGCCCGCCTGAATCACATGATCATCACAGAAGCTTATATTTACATACATGACGTCATTAAACACATGATCTCTGAGTAATTTGTGTAGAACATTTACAGATCATAATAATAAACACAATAATGTGTTTAATAAATGACCAATAAAGCGCAAAATCAGTGCAGAGAAGAATTCATCAAGAGTTAATTTTATTTAAAGAGCTCAAAGAGAATTATCATGTTTAGATTTTTAACATTTATCTGGTCTTGATATTAGACGGATATATTTGATTATTTATGAATAAATTAGTTATTTAACGATGCATTACTCAGAGAGAAAGATTCATGAAACGCTCTGGATGAAGAAAATAGCATTTAAATTATACATTTGATTTGAGTATATCAGCCGATTACAGTCTGTCACGTGCTTGACATTTTAGTGACATCATAAGATAAGGTTGTAATGAGAAAGATATAAACATGCATTTAAATGTGAGGTTTAAGACAATTTGCCCAAAATAATTTACCAAAAGGTCATTTTTAATTACAAATTTAATTACAATTTCTCAAAGGTCAGATGTAAAAAGAAACTAATTTTGGAAAAGGATTGTCTTAAATATTTCATAATTAGTCCCACAGAGTAATTCCCGCCAGTAACAGCAGAGGGCGCGCGCGCGCAGTGATTCCCGCCAGTAACAGCAGAGGGCGCGCGTGCGCAGTGATTCCCGCCAGTAACAGCAGAGGGCGCGCGCGCGCAGTGATTCCCGCCAGTAACAGCAGAGGGCGCGCGTGCGCAGTGATTCCCGCCAGTAACAGCAGAGGGCGCGCGTGCGCAGTGATTCATTCTGAATAGAGAACGACTTCACTTCCTGTCATCGATCATGTGCCTTGACTCGAACTGATAATACTAATAGAACGATTTCAAAGACATTCATGTACATTTTAACTATTAAAATTTCAATTCTGACTTAATAAAGCATTGTTTGAAAGATATTTAAAGTTTATAAGCTTCAGAGAGACAGAGAGATGGATGGAGGGATGACTCTTCTTCTGCTAAAGCTGATTGGTTGTCCTGATGTTTCGAGGCTGAGCTGTGAGATCTGAACACACTCACTGATGTTTGTCTCTGGCTCAGGAATCACTAAATAAAGTAATGTTAAAACACAGTCATTTTTTTTTTACATTTAAGTACAGTACAGTTTTAATTTAATGATTGTATTTACCTGTAAGAGCACAGCAGTGTTAATGTTCAATGTTAGAGTGGCTGACAACTATTATTATTATTAGGAATAAACTGCCTGTTTTGAGCAGAGCTGGAGCTGGATGGTTCGCTCTACTGTATTTAATGTTCATTATGGTGGAACTTGGAGAGCCAAATATTTTCTGAGGTGGTTCTTGGTATAAAAAGTTTGAGAACCAGTGATCTAAATAGTTTTCAATAATTCTAAAATGTGTGATTTTTTAAACTCACAGGTCCAATCAAAAGTTTGAGGTCAGTGATTTGTTTCCAGCCAAAATAATAAATTCAACACATTAAAGTAACAACGAAGACATTAATAACGTCACAAAAGATTCTGTCTCATATAATCCTGTTCTTATGATCTAAGATTCAACACTGATCATAATCATAAGTGTGTGTTGATCATCAGATCCTCATATGAGGATGATCAGAGAAGGGTCATGTGACTCTGAAGACTGGAGGAATGATGATTATCACAGGAATAAATCACACTTTACTGTATATTCACACAGAGAACAGCTGATCTACACTGGAGTGTGTGTGTGTGTGTGTGTGTGTGTGTGTGTGTGTGTGTGTGTGTGTGTGTGTGTGTGTGTGTGTGTGTGTGTGTGTGTGTGTGTGTGTGTGTGTGTGTGTGTGTGTGTTGGGCATGTTTTTGTGAAATATCAGGACACAAATGTGTATAATGTCATGGGTATTACAAAAAGAGGGTGAAATATGAGGACGTTCCCCATGTCCTCACTTTTCAAAATGCTTATAAATCACAGAACAAGTTTTTTTTCACAGAAAGTGAACTGCACAGTCTCCTGTGAGGGCTAGGTTTAGGGGCAGTGTGTGTGTGTGTGTGTGTGTGTGTGTGTGTGTGTGTGTGTGTGTGTGTGTGTGTGTGTGTGTGTGTGTGTGTGTGTGTGTGTGATGGGTAGGTTTAGGGGCAGTGTAAGGGGATAGAAAATACGGTTTGTACGGTATAAAAACCATTACGCCTATGGAATGTCCTCACATTTCACAAAAACAAACGTGTGTGTGTGTGTGTGTGTGAGAACAGCTGATCTACACTGGAGTGTGTGTGTGTGTGTGAGAGAACAGCTGATCTACACTGGAGTGTGTGTGTGTGTGTGTGTGTGTGTGTACAGCTGATCTACACTGGAGTGTGTGTGTGTGTGTGTGTATGTGTGAGAACAGCTGATCTACACTGGAGTGTGTGTGTGTGTGTGTGTGTGTGTGTGTGAGAACATCTGATCTACACTGGAGTGTGTGTGTGTGTGTGTGTGTGTGTGTGTGTGTGTGTGTGTGGGAACATCTGATCTACACTGGAGTGTGTGTGTGTGTGTGTGTGTGTGTGTGTGTGTGTGTGTGTGTGTGTGTGTGAGAACATCTGATCTACACTGGAGTGTGTGTGTGTGTGTGTGTGTGTGTGAGAACATCTGATCTACACTGGAGGAATATTCATGATTTTTACTGTATTTCAAATTAAATAAATTCAGCTTTGATCACAGTAAAAAAAAAATGTTTTCAAGATATTTCGATAGAAATCAACAGTTTTAAATGATTTTTCTACTGTATTTGATCACAGGAATAAATTACATTTTCAATATATGTCACACAGAAAACAGTTGTTTTTAAATGCTAATAATATTTCATGATTTCTCCTGTAGTTTTGAACAGCAGTGTATGAGGAGTGTGTTAAGATGTCCATCTGTCCAAAAACAAACGTGTGTGTGTGTGTGTGTGAGAGTGAGTGTGTGCGTGTGTGTAAGAGGTGTGTGTGTGTGAGGAGTGTGTCAAGATGTCCATCTGTCCATTAAAACATCCCATAACCGATCCGCTGAGCGGCTACCTGAACACCTGGAGCTGATGCAGAGGGGGCGGGGTGTGTCCGTATCCCAGCATGCTCTCTGTGATGCAGGGCGGGCGGATCTGGCTGATGAGGCTCTCCAGGCTCTTCAGGCTGCTGAGGGCCGGGCCCCTGGAGGGCCGCTCTGGAGGGCTGTAGAACGGGGCCGGCGTGACGGGGGGGGGCCTGAAGCAGAGACTCCGGCGGGGCCAATACTCCGAACCCGACCCGGCGCTCTGATTGGGCAACACGGCTCCCGAGCAGGCGGGGCCGATCCCAGGGGCCGCGGAACCGGATTCTGCGCAGGACGGGCTGGAGTGGACGTGGGGCCGCTGAGATCCCGAACCGTACGGCCTCCGCGGCGCCGCCGCCGTGTGGACCGGAGACAGTCTGGCCCGTTTGGAGCTCTTCAACACGCCTTTGGTCTTCACGACCGCCAGCAAACCCTGAGGGCCGGCGGCGTACGGGCCCCCGGGGGCCAAGCCGTTGATCGTCCGGCTGAGCTGCTTGTGCTGCGGGACCTTGATGTTGGCGGGGAAGATCTTGATTGACAGCGGGCAGTGGGCCGTCCTCCGGCCGTAGGCGTCCAGCTCGGCAGCGGACGGGAAGCGGAGGAACCGAGAGGAGTCCGGCTCACCTGCGGACAGACAGAATAACCCAACACTGCATTACTCAAACACCATCAGTGTCTAGTTTAACAGAATAACCCAACACTGCAGTACTCAAACACCATCAGTGTCCAGTTTAACAGAATAACCCAACACTGCATTACTCAAACACAATCAGTGTCCAGTTTAACAGAATAACCCAACACTGCAGTACTCAAACAACATCAGGGTCCAGTTTGACAGAATAACCCAACACTGCATTACTCAAACACCATCAGTGTCCAGTTTAACAGAATAACCCAACACTGCATTACTCAAACACCATCAGTGTCCAGTTTAACAGAATAACCCAACACTGCATTACTCAAACACCATCAGTGTCCAGTTTAACAGAATAACCCAACACTGCAGTACTCAAACAACATCAGGGTCCAGTTTGACAGAATAACCCAACACTGCAGTACTCAAACACCATCAGTGTCCAGTTTAACAGAATAACCCAACACTGCATTACTCAAACACCATCAGGGTCCAGTTTAACAGAATAACCCAACACTGCAGTACTCAAACAACATCAGGGTCCAGTTTGACAGAATAACCCAACACTGCAGTACTCAAACACCATCAGTGTCCAGTTTAACAGAATAACCCAACACTGCATTACTCAAACACAATCAGTGTCCAGTTTAACAGAATAACCCAACACTGCAGTACTCAAACACCATCAGTGTCCAGTTTAACAGAATAACCCAACACTGCAGTACTCAAACACCATCAGTGTCCAGTTTAACAGAATAACCCAACACTGCATTACTCAAACACCATCAGTGTCCAGTTTAACAGAATAACCCAACACTGCAGTACTCAAACACCATCAGTGTCCAGTTTAACAGAATAACCCAACACTGCATTACTCAAACACCATCAGTGTCCAGTTTAACAGAATAACCCAACACTGCAGTACTCAAACACCATCAGTGTCCAGTTTAACAGAATAACCCAACACTGCAGTACTCAAACACCATCAGTGTCCAGTTTAACAGAATAACCCAACACTGCATTACTCAAACACAATCAGTGTCCAGTTTAACAGAATAACCCAACACTGCAGTACTCAAACACCATCAGTGTCCAGTTTAACAGAATAACCCAACACTGCAGTACTCAAACACCATCAGTGTCCAGTTTAACAGAATAACCCAACACTGCAGTACTCAAACACCATCAGTGTCCAGTTTAACAGAATAACCCAACACTGCAGTACTCAAACAACATCAGTGTCCAGTTTAACAGAATAACCCAACACTGCAGTACTCAAACACCATCAGTGTCCAGTTTAACAGAATAACCCAACACTGCAGTACTCAAACACCATCAGTGTCCAGTTTAACAGAATAACCCAACACTGCAGTACTCAAACACCATCAGTGTCCAGTTTAACAGAATAACCCAACACTGCATTACTCAAACACCATCAGTGTCCAGTTTAACAGAATAACCCAACACTGCAGTACTCAAACACCATCAGTGTCCAGTTTAACAGAATAACCCAACACTGCAGTACTCAAACACCATCAGTGTCCAGTTTAACAGAATAACCCAACACTGCAGTACTCAAACACCATCAGTGTCCAGTTTAACAGAATAACCCAACACTGCATTACTCAAACACCATCAGTGTCCAGTTTAACAGAATAACCCAACACTGCAGTACTCAAACACCATCAGTGTCCAGTTTAACAGAATAACCCAACACTGCAGTACTCAAACACCATCAGTGTCCAGTTTAACAGAATAACCCAACACTGCAGTACTCAAACACCATCAGTGTCCAGTTTAACAGAATAACCCAACACTGCAGTACTCAAACACCATCAGTGTCCAGTTTAACAGAATAACCCAACACTGCAGTACTCAAACACCATCAGTGTCCAGTTTAACAGAATAACCCAACACTGCATTACTCAAACACCATCAGTGTCCAGTTTAACAGAATAACCCAACACTGCATTACTCAAACACCATCAGTGTCCAGTTTAACAGAATAACCCAACACTGCATTACTCAAACACCATCAGTGTCCAGTTTAACAGAATAACCCAACACTGCAGTACTCAAACACCATCAGTGTCCAGTTTAACAGAATAACCCAACACTGCAGTACTCAAACACCATCAGTGTCCAGTTTAACAGAATAACCCAACACTGCAGTACTCAAACACCATCAGTGTCCAGTTTAACAGAATAACCCAACACTGCAGTACTCAAACACCATCAGTGTCCAGTTTAACAGAATAACCCAACACTGCATTACTCAAACACCATCAGTGTCCAGTTTAACAGAATAACCCAACACTGCAGTACTCAAACACCATCAGTGTCCAGTTTAACAGAATAACCCAACACTGCATTACTCAAACACCATCAGTGTCCAGTTTAACAGAATAACCCAACACTGCATTACTCAAACACCATCAGTGTCCAGTTTAACAGAATAACCCAACACTGCAGTACTCAAACACCATCAGTGTCCAGTTTAACAGAATAACCCAACACTGCAGTACTCAAACACCATCAGTGTCCAGTTTAACAGAATAACCCAACACTGCAGTACTCAAACACCATCAGTGTCCAGTTTAACAGAATAACCCAACACTGCAGTACTCAAACACCATCAGTGTCCAGTTTAACAGAATAACCCAACACTGCATTACTCAAACACCATCAGTGTCCAGTTTAACAGAATAACCCAACACTGCATTACTCAAACACCATCAGTGTCCAGTTTAACAGAATAACCCAACACTGCATTACTCAAACACCATCAGTGTCCAGTTTAACAGAATAACCCAACACTGCAGTACTCAAACACCATCAGTGTCCAGTTTAACAGAATAACCCAACACTGCATTACTCAAACACCATCAGTGTCCAGTTTAACAGAATAACCCAACACTGCAGTACTCAAACACCATCAGTGTCCAGTTTAACAGAATAACCCAACACTGCAGTACTCAAACACCATCAGTGTCCAGTTTAACAGAATAACCCAACACTGCATTACTCAAACACCATCAGTGTCCAGTTTAACAGAATAACCCAACACTGCATTACTCAAACACCATCAGTGTCCAGTTTAACAGAATAACCCAACACTGCAGTACTCAAACACCATCAGTGTCCAGTTTAACAGAATAACCCAACACTGCAGTACTCAAACACCATCAGTGTCCAGTTTAACAGAATAACCCAACACTGCAGTACTCAAACACCATCAGTGTCCAGTTTAACAGAATAACCCAACACTGCAGTACTCAAACACCATCAGTGTCCAGTTTAACAGAATAACCCAACACTGCAGTACTCAAACACCATCAGTGTCCAGTTTAACAGAATAACCCAACACTGCAGTACTCAAACACCATCAGTGTCCAGTTTAACAGAATAACCCAACACTGCAGTACTCAAACACCATCAGTGTCCAGTTTAACAGAATAACCCAACACTGCATTACTCAAACACCATCAGTGTCCAGTTTAACAGAATAACCCAACACTGCATTACTCAAACACCATCAGTGTCCAGTTTAACAGAATAACCCAACACTGCATTACTCAAACACCATCAGTGTCCAGTTTAACAGAATAACCCAACACTGCAGTACTCAAACACCATCAGTGTCCAGTTTAACAGAATAACCCAACACTGCATTACTCAAACACCATCAGTGTCCAGTTTAACAGAATAACCCAACACTGCAGTACTCAAACACCATCAGTGTCCAGTTTAACAGAATAACCCAACACTGCAGTACTCAAACACCATCAGTGTCCAGTTTAACAGAATAACCCAACACTGCATTACTCAAACACCATCAGTGTCCAGTTTAACAGAATAACCCAACACTGCAGTACTCAAACACCATCAGTGTCCAGTTTAACAGAATAACCCAACACTGCAGTACTCAAACACCATCAGTGTCCAGTTTAACAGAATAACCCAACACTGCAGTACTCAAACACCATCAGTGTCCAGTTTAACAGAATAACCCAACACTGCATTACTCAAACACCATCAGTGTCCAGTTTAACAGAATAACCCAACACTGCATTACTCAAACACCATCAGTGTCCAGTTTAACAGAATAACCCAACACTGCATTACTCAAACACCATCAGTGTCCAGTTTAACAGAATAACCCAACACTGCAGTACTCAAACACCATCAGTGTCCAGTTTAACAGAATAACCCAACACTGCAGTACTCAAACACCATCAGTCAAGTCAAGTCAAGTCAACTTTATTTATATAGCGCTTTTAACAATGTAGATTGTTTCAAAGCAGCTTTACAGTGTTAAACAGGAAAATAATGCAGCATAATTTTATTCAGCTGTATAGCCATTCTGGAAAAATTTCAAGTATCATACAGTGACAGTGTGGGCTTTAGATCAATAATTTGATCAGTAATTTTGTTTAAATGGTTAATTTAGTTTATTATTTAGATGTATTTCGATGTTTAGTTGAAAAATTTAGTGTCCCCAACTGAGCACGCCAAGCCAGAGGCAACAGTGTCCAGTTTAACAGAATAACCCAACACTGCATTACTCAAACACCATCAGTGTCCAGTTTAACAGAATAACCCAACACTGCATTACTCAAACACCATCAGTGTCCAGTTTAACAGAATAACCCAACACTGCAGTACTCAAACACCATCAGTGTCCAGTTTAACAGAATAACCCAACACTGCAGTACTCAAACACCATCAGTGTCCAGTTTAACAGAATAACCCAACACTGCAGTACTCAAACACCATCAGTGTCCAGTTTAACAGAATAACCCAACACTGCAGTACTCAAACACCATCAGTGTCCAGTTTAACAGAATAACCCAACACTGCAGTACTCAAACACCATCAGTGTCCAGTTTAACAGAATAACCCAACACTGCATTACTCAAACACCATCAGTGTCCAGTTTAACAGAATAACCCAACACTGCATTACTCAAACACCATCAGTGTCCAGTTTAACAGAATAACCCAACACTGCATTACTCAAACACCATCAGTGTCCAGTTTAACAGAATAACCCAACACTGCATTACTCAAACACCATCAGTGTCCAGTTTAACAGAATAACCCAACACTGCATTACTCAAACACCATCAGTGTCCAGTTTAACAGAATAACCCAACACTGCATTACTCAAACACCATCAGTGTCCAGTTTAACAGAATAACCCAACACTGCATTACTCAAACACCATCAGTGTCCAGTTTAACAGAATAACCCAACACTGCATTACTCAAACACCATCAGTGTCCAGTTTAACAGAATAACCCAACACTGCATTACTCAAACACCATCAGTGTCCAGTTTAACAGAATAACCCAACACTGCAGTACTCAAACACCATCAGTGTCCAGTTTAACAGAATAACCCAACACTGCAGTACTCAAACACCATCAGTGTCCAGTTTAACAGAATAACCCAACACTGCAGTACTCAAACACCATCAGTGTCCAGTTTAACAGAATAACCCAACACTGCAGTACTCAAACACCATCACTGTCCAGTTTAACAGAATAACCCAACACTGCAGTACTCAAACACCATCAGTGTCCAGTTTAACAGAATAACCCAACACTGCATTACTCAAACACCATCAGTGTCCAGTTTAACAGAATAACCCAACACTGCAGTACTCAAACACCATCAGTGTCCAGTTTAACAGAATAACCCAACACTGCATTACTCAAACACCATCAGTGTCCAGTTTAACAGAATAACCCAACACTGCATTACTCAAACACCATCAGTGTCCAGTTTAACAGAATAACCCAACACTGCAGTACTCAAACACCATCAGTGTCCAGTTTAACAGAATAACCCAACACTGCAGTACTCAAACACCATCAGTGTCCAGTTTAACAGAATAACCCAACACTGCAGTACTCAAACACCATCAGTGTCCAGTTTAACAGAATAACCCAACACTGCAGTACTCAAACACCATCAGTGTCCAGTTTAACAGAATAACCCAACACTGCAGTACTCAAACACCATCAGTGTCCAGTTTAACAGAATAACCCAACACTGCAGTACTCAAACACCATCAGTGTCCAGTTTAACAGAATAACCCAACACTGCAGTACTCAAACACCATCAGTGTCCAGTTTAACAGAATAACCCAACACTGCAGTACTCAAACACCATCAGTGTCCAGTTTAACAGAATAACCCAACACTGCAGTACTCAAACACCATCAGTGTCCAGTTTAACAGAATAACCCAACACTGCAGTACTCAAACACCATCAGTGTCCAGTTTAACAGAATAACCCAACACTGCAGTACTCAAACACCATCAGTGTCCAGTTTAACAGAATAACCCAACACTGCATTACTCAAACACCATCAGTGTCCAGTTTGACAGAATAACCCAACACTGCAGTACTCAAACACCATCAGTGTCCAGTTTAACAGAATAACCCAACACTGCAGTACTCAAACACCATCAGTGTCCAGTTTAACAGAATAACCCAACACTGCATTACTCAAACACCATCAGTGTCCAGTTTAACAGAATAACCCAACACTGCAGTACTCAAACACCATCAGTGTCCAGTTTAACAGAATAACCCAACACTGCATTACTCAAACACCATCAGTGTCCAGTTTAACAGAATAACCCAACACTGCATTACTCAAACACCATCAGTGTCCAGTTTAACAGAATAACCCAACACTGCATTACTCAAACACCATCAGTGTCCAGTTTAACAGAATAACCCAACACTGCAGTACTCAAACACCATCAGTGTCCAGTTTAACAGAATAACCCAACACTGCAGTACTCAAACACCATCAGTGTCCAGTTTAACAGAATAACCCAACACTGCATTACTCAAACACCATCAGTGTCCAGTTTAACAGAATAACCCAACACTGCAGTACTCAAACACCATCAGTGTCCAGTTTAACAGAATAACCCAACACTGCATTACTCAAACACCATCAGTGTCCAGTTTAACAGAATAACCCAACACTGCAGTACTCAAACACCATCAGTGTCCAGTTTAACAGAATAACCCAACACTGCATTACTCAAACACCATCAGTGTCCAGTTTAACAGAATAACCCAACACAGCAGTACTCAAACACCATCAGTGTCCAGTTTGACAGAATAACCCAACACTGCAGTACTCAAACACCATCAGTGTCCAGTTTGACAGAATAACCCAACACTGCAGTACTCAAACACCATCAGTGTCCAGTTTGACACATCCTCTGTGGCAGAGGAGAAACCATGACATGAAATGGGCTGATGGCACAATCTGGGCTGTGTGCATTGACCTATTGGCCATGTTCAAGGGTCTATAAAAAAGACGTGTACTGTAAAAACTGTTCAAAATTGGGATTTCATTAGGGCAATAGGTCATATTTTAAGGCCTTAGGTTTGCTTTGACGCATTTCTCTGTGGCGGCCATGAAACCACACCACGAAACTGGCTGATGGCACAATATGGCTGTGTTTATTGGCCCATTTGCCAAGTTCAAGGGTCTGTAAAAAAGAGTCGTACTGTAAAAAAAGTGTTCAAAATGTGTCTTTCGTTAGGGTAGTACCTCTAATATTAAGGACTAATGTCCAATTTAACGCATCCTCTGTGGCAGAGGAGAAACCTTGACATGAAATGGGCTGATGGCACAATACGGCTGTGTGCATTGACCTATGGGCCAAGTTCAAGGGTCTGTAAAAAAAGTGTCTTTCGTTAGGGTAGTACCTCTAATATCAAGGCCTGACTTACGCGATACTCTCCGATCCGACACTGTGCTGTCCAACAGACGAGCTTCCCAATATAAATATAGAAGAGTGATGACTACAGGACGAGTACAAATGATCAGACATCACACAAGAAAAATCGGCCAATAAAAGGGAGATATTGGAGCTCCTCAGACATCTGCATCTCTCTGAAAACTCATTTTGTGGAGGGAGACACCTCGGGCAATGTTTGATCAGTGCATTATGAAATTAATTTGGTCTTTCTTCAGGACAAAATCGGATTACCCTGGGAAATCAAGAGGCAAAAAAGAGACGAGGAGGGGGATGGAAAAGGAGCTAATTCAGTTTCAGTGGCTTGAGTGGAATTAATTTCATGGCGTTTGGCTGAGCAATCCTCTCGAGCGGGTTTAGAAGCGCTGCTGGACCAGTGGAAGCTCAGCTTTATATACAGAACGTCGTGCGTCCGTTTCTCCAGAGCAGATGAGGATCTAGGATGAGGGAAGCATTCTCAAGGTCTTTATGTTTTCATATCCTACACGTTTTCCAGACTTTTTTCCAGACTCAAATGTCCAAATCTCTCTAGGCCATATTTAACATGAATAGTTCATACGGCATTACTTTCAGCTTCATATTTGGTATATAGTGCAACTAGACATCTTCTGATGCCAATTTGGTAGACATCACCCAACCCTAAGACAACATAGTGACAACATACAGAGTAGGGGTCAACCGATATGGATTTTTTAGTGCCGATGCCGATTTTTTTTTTCATCAGCCTCAGCCTTAGCCGAAACGAGCTGCCGATTTTCTTGAGCCGATATTTGGAGCCGATACTGCTTTTGCTCCCTCAATTTACATCATAAAAATGACACAATGATCAGGATGATAACAATTTAAAATTTACTATTTAAAAAAGGAACAGTTATTGAACTAAAAAAAACAATATTTAACAAATAGTAAAAACAGGTGAGGTAGAACAAGAAGTTCAGTGGTGAAAATAAATTCTGAAAATAAATATTTAAGCATAAATAAAATAATTACACTATTCCACACAGTATCAACAAGCGAGCAGCATAATAAAGTGCACACTGACTGTACTATACTTCATTTAAAACTATTTACAACCTAGTCATTTAATGCTTACACTCTAAAAAAGGCTGGGTTAAAAACAACCCAAGATGGGTTGAATATGGACAAACCCAGCAATTGAGTTGTTTTGACCCAGCGGTTGGGTTAAATGTTTGCTTAAAACAACCCAATTGCTGGGTTAGTCCATTTTCAACCCAACTTGGGTTATTTTTAACCCAGCATTGTTTAGAGTGTAGGTGCACTTCACTGAATCTCTTGTAGAGCAACACCAGCGGTAATTCAGGAGAAAATCTCCCAATGCTCCACATGTAAGGCGTTTTAATAATTATCGTCCTATCTCAAAATTGCCATTTCTTTCAAAAATTTTGGAAAAAGTTGTCCTATCACAGTTACTACCTTTTTTGGATTCAACTCAGGTACTTGAACCATTTCAATCAGGTTTTACTACTCATCACAGCACTGAAACAGCTTTGTTAAAAGTCATGAATGATTTGTTACTTGCAGTTGATACTGGTGAAAATGCAGTTTTAATTTTACTGGATCTGAGCGCTGCTTTTGACACGGTGGATCACAATATCCTTCTGTCACGTCTTGAACAGTGGGTAGGTGTTAAGGATACAGCACTACTGTGGTTTGAGTCGTATCTTAGGTCCAGGACTTTCTCTGTGGCTATTGGCCAGTTTTCCTCTTCATCTGTCCCTCTGTCTTGTGGGGTTCCTCAAGGGTCCATTCTGGGGCCATTACTCTTTAACTTATATATGCTTCCACTTGGAAATATAATTAGGAAATATAAGATTTCTTTTCATTTCTATGCTGATGATTCCCAGCTGTACCTTCCGTTGAAATCTAAACATTCTCTGCAGCCTCTCTTGGACTGTCTTGAGGATATTAAATGCTGGATGGCAAATAACTTCCTCCAGCTTAACAATGAGAAAACTGAGGTGATTATTTTTGGTCCCTCCAAAACCAGAAACTCTATAGTTAGTCACTTAGATAATCTCACTCCATATGTTAAGTCACATGCAAAAAATTTAGGTTTTATTTTTGATTCTGAGCTTTGTCTTGAAAAACAAATTAGCTCAGTTGTAAAAAACAGCTACTATCAATTGAGAATCATTTCCAGACTTAAATCGACTCTTTCCTTTCAAGATTTGGAGAAAGTTATTCATGCATTTATTACATCACGGCTGGACTATTGTAATTCTTTATACCATGGTCTTCCTCAATCTTCGTTGGCACGTTTACAGATGGTTCAGAATGCAGCAGCCAGACTGTTAACTTGTACAAAAAAACGTGATCATATCACTCCAGTCTTAGCTTCTCTTCACTGGCTTCCCGTTTATTTTAGAATTCAATTCAAAATTCTGCTGATTGTTTTCAAAGCTCTTAACGGACAAGCCCCATCTTACATCTCCGATCTTGTTCATTTGAATTCAGCTCCTAAGTCCCTCAGATCAGCCAATAAAGCTCTCTTATATGTCCCACGTTCACGACTTAAAACGAAAGGTGATAGAGCCTTTGCAGTTGCTGCTCCACGATTATGGAATCAGTTGCCACCCGACATTAAGAGTGCTCCTTCTGTTTCTGTTTTTAAATCTAGACTTAAGACATATCTCTACGTTTTAGCATTTCCTGCTTATTAAATTATGGATTAGTAATGTTTTCTTGTTTTTTCTTACTCTAATTTTGACTGTTAATTTTATTATTATTTTTATTTTATCTTTATTGTATTTTATGATTGTGTTGTACAGCACTTTGGTCAGTGTAAGCTGAATTTAAATGTGCTTTATAAATAAATTTACTTACTTACTTTACTTACATGAAACTTCAGTCTTTCCACCTTTTACCATCGTCAATTCTCAATTGATTTTGATTAATATGCGCGAGGGAGAGCGAGAGAGTTTGAAGACGGTGAGAGCTGCCCTGTGGACGCCTGTCTGGAAATAATGCAGGGGAAAAAATATCGGCGAACGCAGCAGCCTTATATCGGCCGATACACGTAAAAATCACAAATATCGGCCAACGCAGCAGCCTTATATCGGCCGATACACGTAAAAATCACAAATATCGGCCAACGCAGCAGCCTTATATCGCCGATACACATAAAAATCACAAATATCGGCCAACGCAGCAGCCTTATATCGGCCAATACACATAAAAATCACAAATATCGGCCAACGCAGCAGCCTTATATCGGCCAATACACGTTAAAATCACAAATATCGGCCAATGCAGCAGCCTTATATCGGCCGATACACGTAAAAATCACAAATATCGGCCAATGCAGCAGCCTTATATCGGCCAATACATGTAAAAATCACAAATATCGGCCAACGCAGCAGCCTTATATCGGCCAATACACATAAAAATCACAAATATCGGCCAATGCAGCAGCCTTATATCGGCCGATACACGTAAAAATCACAAATATCGGCCAACGCAGCAGCCTTATATCGGCCAATACACATAAAAATCACAAATATCGGCCAACGCAGCAGCCTTATATCGGCCAATACACGTTAAAATCACAAATATCGGCCAATGCAGCAGCCTTATATCGGCCGATACACGTAAAAATCACAAATATCGGCCAACGCAGCAGCCTTATATCGGCCAATACACATAAAAATCACAAATATCGGCCAACGCAGCAGCCTTATATCGGCCAATACACGTTAAAATCACAAATATCGGCCAACGCAGCAGCCTTATATCGGCCAATACACATAAAAATCACAAATATCGGCCAACGCAGCAGCCTTATATCGGCCGATACACGTAAAAATCACAAATATCGGCGAACGCAGCAGCTTTATATCGGCCGATACACGTAAAAATCACAAATATCGGCGAACGCAGCAGCTTTATATCGGCCGATGCACGTAAAAATCACAAATATCGGCCAACGCAGCAGCTTTATATCGGCCGATACACGTAAAAATCACAAATATCGGCGAACGCAGCAGCTTTATATCGGCCGATACACGTAAAAATCACAAATATCGGCCAACGCAGCAGCCTTATACCGGCCAATACACGTAAAAATCACAAATATCGGCCAACGCAGCAGCTGTATATCGGCCGATACACGTAAAAATCACAAATATCGGCGAACGCAGCAGCTTTATATCGGCCGATACACGTAAAAATCACAAATATCGGCCAACGCAGCAGCCTTATATCGGCCAATACACGTAAAAATCACAAATATCGGCGAACGCAGCAGCTTTATATCGGCCGATACACGTAAAAATCACAAATATCGGCGAACGCAGCAGCTTTATATCAGCCGATGCACGTAAAAATCACAAATATCGGCCAACGCAGCAGCTTTATATCGGCCGATACACGTAAAAATCACAAATATCGGCCCGATATATCGGTCTAACACTAATACAGAGCCCCTAAAATAAAAAAATATAGACTTTTGCCATGTTCAAGGGTCTATAAAAAAGACTGGTACTGTAAAAAGGTGTTCAAAATGTGTCTTTCTATAGGGTGGAACCTCTAAAATCAAGGACTAATGTCCAATCACACCACGAAATGGGCTGATGGCACAATACGGCTGTGTGCATTGGCCTATGGGCCAAGTTTAAGGGTCTATAAAAAAGAGGCGTACTGTAAAAAGTGTTCAAAATTGGGATTTCATTAGGGCAATAGGTCATATTTTAAGGCTTTAGGTTTGCTTTAACACATTTCTCTGTGGCGGCCATGAAACCACACCATGAGATGGGTTGATGGCACAATACGGCTGTGTTTATTTGCCAAGTTCAAGGGTCTATAAAAAAGAGGCGTACTGTGAAAAAGTGTTCAAACTGTGTCTTTCGTTAGGGTAGAACCTCTAATATCAAGGCTTTCGGATGAAACCGGACCCACAGCTGAGATTGGATTGGACCGCATTATTCCAGCAATTTCACGGCTGTTCAGCTCCTCAACACATGGAAGGTGCTCCGTTATTGAGCAGTAAATCTGCTGCCGGAAAATATGACACCTTTATGGGATTTCTGACATGAAAATAAAAGCTGACATGAAGGCGGATTACACCACCGTCAGTCAGAATCCGTCAGCGGCGGACAGATGAAGGATCTCCACAGGAGAAAGAGGGAAACACAAGCTGTAATATTGTATTGTACACTTTGTACTGTCATAATTTTAATATTGTAACTTACACTTTTTACTGTCGTAATGTACACTTTGTACTGTCGTAATTTTAATGTCGTAATTTACACTTTTTAATGTCGTAATTTACACTTTTTAATATAGTAACTTACACTTTTTACTGTCGTAATTTTAATGTCGTAATTTACACTTTTTAATATAGTAACTTACACTTTTTACTGTCGTAATTTACACTATTTAATAATTCATTAACATTTTGACTTCATGATGCCATTATTTAGACTTTTTAATGTCACAATTTTGACTTATAGTCA
>NC_137118.1:47975892-47990892 GCF_949357685.1 Gobio gobio | reverse complement strand
CACACACACACACACACACACACACACACACACACACACACACGTGTGTGTGTGTGTGTGTGTGTGTGTGTGTGTGTGTGTGTGATTTTGTGAATACCTAAGTCATATTTATGACATAAAGTCAACATTATAATAAAATAATATCTAAATAAGAACATATAAACTTTTTCTCTCAATTTTGACTTTATAATCTCATAATTATCAAATTATATTAATCAATTATGTCATTATTTAAACTTTTTATGTTACACCTACATGTCATAATGAACTGCTCCTCTGAAGGGCCAATCACACACATCAAACATTATCACTGGGCGCTTCCATCATCCTGACATCATCATATCCTCATAAAGGAATCATATTTACCATGAACTGCTCCAAACCCCTCCATGAATCCGCGCGATATTCCAGCATGTGTGTGTGACGCGGTCATGTGATCAGCGGAGTATCCCTCCGCGAGCCGGCGAGGCTGCAGCTCATGAAGGAGATCTCGGAGGATCTGCACCTGCTTCACAATCCATCCGCCAGCCCATAAACACACACCATCGGCGGGACAGCAACTCCAACTGACCTGTGATCAGTGACTGGAGGATAAAAAGCACAAACGCAAAAAGTTTTTCCGTTTATAAAGTCAGTGTGTGTGTGTGTGTGTGTGTGTGTGTGTGTGTGTGTGTGTGTGTGTGTGTGTGTGTGTGTGTGTGTGTGTGTGTGTGTGTGTGTGTGTGTGTGTGTGTGTGTGTGTGTGTGTGTGTGTGTGTGTGTGTGTGTGTGTGTGTGTGTGTGTGTGTGTGTGTGTGTGTGTGTGTGTGTGTGTGTGTGTGTGTGTGTGTGTGTGTGTGTGTGTGTGTGTGTGTGTGTGTAATAACGGACGAGCCGCGAGCCGAACTCTCCTCATCTTCTGATCTCACACACAAGCCGCGACGCTGTATCGATCCACTAACGAGACCTCAGCCAATCAAATTACAGACGCTGTGTGTTCGGACCAATCAGCAGTGACAGGGGGCGGGATGGAGAAAGACGCGTCCCGTCCGGCAGACAGCTCGCCGAAAAACTTAAAGGTGCAGTGCGTGATGTGTGTGTGTGTGTGTGTGTGTGTGTGTGTGTGTGTGTGTGTGTGTGTGTGTGTGTGTGTGTGTGTGTGATTGAGAGTGTTTGAGTGTGTGTGTGTGTGTGTGTGTGTGTGTGTGTGTGTGTGTGTGTGTGTGTGTGTGTGTGTGTGTGTGTGTGTGTGTGTGTGTGTGTGTGTGTGTGTGTGTGTGTGTGTGTGTGTGTGTGTGAGCACAGCATCTCTTATTAATGTGTCTGAAATGCATCTCCTCAAACCCACTCATTCATATGCAGATATTTGTTTATAAATTAGAATAAATTAGCATTTTTAAAAAGACTCACTATTAATTTCATACAAATACATTTATATATAGACAAGACATTATAAAATACAGTTCTGTGTTTATAATTTAGAATAAATGTTTAATTTAATTCGTATTTTATTTGATCAATTATATTATATTGTAATATATTACTTTATATTATATTATATTACAATTATTTAAATATAGACTTTTATATTTAAATATTATATTAATTATATTATATTATATTTTAAATGTTTAAATATAGTATTCTTTTTTAGACTTTTATTTTAAAATATTATTTTATTTTATTAATTAAAATGTATATTATTTCTTATTATATTATATTATATTTTGAATTATTAAATCTAGTATTATTATTTTTTAATAATTTAGACTCTTAGAATTAGAATGTGTAAATTCATGTTATCAACACGCTAACAACATGCTAATTATTGCTATCAAGATGCTAACAATATGTGCTAATTCATGTTAACAACACGCTAGCAACATGCTAATTATTGTTATCAAAATGCTAACAATGTGTGCTAATTCATGTTAACAACACGCTAGCAAAACATGCTAATTATTGCTATCAAGATGCTAACAATGTATGCTAATTCATGCTTAAAACACACTAGCAACATGCTAATTATTGCTATCAAGATGTTAACAATGTTTGCTAATTCATGCTAACAACACGCTAGCAAAATGCTAATTATTGCTATCAAGATGATAACAACACGTTAACATGTTTCACACTTTATGCTAAAGCATGTTAGCAATGTGCTAATTAATTCTAGCTAAATGTTAAAAAATGCTACCAATGTGCCAATTCATGCTTGCAACATGTTAATTTTTTCTAGCAAAATTCCACAATATGCTAGCAATTTGCCAATTCACGCTAGCAATGTGTAAATTAATGCTAACACATTTTTTAAAAATGCCAGCAATGTGTAAATTCATTCTAGCAAACACACTAAAACATGGTAGCAATGGGCCAATTCAAGCTAGCAACACACATGTTAATTCATGTTCGCAGCATGCTAATTAATTTTAGCAACATGATAAAAAAATGCTAGCAATGTGCCAATTCATGTTAGCAAACATGTTAATTCATGTTAGTAACATGCTAATTCATGCTCGCAGTGTGCTGAAACCTGTTAACAATGTGATAAAACATGCTAGAAACATGGCAATTCAAGTTCTGTTTTTTTTCGTAATTCATGCTAAGAATGTGCTAAAACATGCTAATTAATGCTAGCAGTGTGCTGAAACGTGTTAACAATCCGATAAAACATGCTAGAAACATGACAATTAATGCTAAGAATGTGTTAAAACATGCTAATTCATGCTAGCAGTGTGCTGAACTGTGTTAAAACATGCTAATTCATGCTAGCAGTGTGCTGAAACGTGTTAACAATCCGATAAAAAATGCTAGAAAATGACAATTCATGTTAAGAATGTGTTACAACATGCTAATTCATGCTAGCAGTGTGCTGAAACGTGTTAACAATGTGATAAAAATGCTAGAAAAATTATAATTAATGCTAAGAATGTGTTAAAACATGTTACTTCATGCTAGCAGTGTGCTGAAACGTGTTAACAATTTGATAAAAATGCTAGAAAAATTATAATTAATGCTAAGAATGTGCTAAAACATGTTACTTCATGCTAGCAGTGTGCTGAAACGTATTAACAATGTGATACAAATGCTAGAAAAATTATAATTAATGCTAAGAATGTGCTAAAACATGCAAATTCATGCTAGCAGTGTGCTGAAACGTTTTAACAATCCGATAAAACATGCTAGAAACATGACAATTCATGCTAAGAATGTGTTACAACATGCTAATTTATGTTAGCAGTGTGCTGAAACGTGTTAACAATCCGATAAAAAATGCTAGAAACATGATAATTCATGCTAAGAATGTGCTAAACATGCTAATTCATGCTAGCAATGTGTGCTGATACATGGTAAATTCAAGCTAGCAATATATTAAAATCTGCTACAACTATGCTAGCAAAATGTAAAATAATTCTAGACACATGCTAAGACTTACTAACATGATAAAACATGCTAGGAAACTTTCAGACAAAGCTTTATCGAGCCAACATGAGAGTTAGTCCCAACAAACTTCACTTTTCTAGTTAATAAGTCCATCATCGTGTTCCGTCACACTTAATTTCAGATCAAATATCCGTTTTACCGCTGAAACTAGCATCTCTAATGCAACACAACACCGACAACAAACGGTTAAAATAAATCATGAACACAGAATAAATATACTGTAAATAAATACATTTAGTGGCGTTTTTGATTTATGTATTAGGCTTATGTCTGACTTGCAGCACATGGATTTATTAAACAATGTACAATCATATATTTTTATCTGTTGATAAAAACACATGAATATGGCAGTGCCGCCCTCTGCTGGATCACACTGGCACATGCGCAGTGCCGCCCTCTGCTGGATCACACTGGCGCATGCGCAGTGAGCCGACTCGCGCTTCTCCCCTCAGGAGCGTCTCTCTTCACTTTAGCCTGTCAAATGAAACTCACGATGATTGTTATTGATTATTATCGGCGCATTGTTTGAGGTTTGGAAGGGTTTGAGATCATCTCGATGAGTTAGTCCAGTTCTGTGGACGCGGTTTGGACTTTACAGTCAGTGACGTACATTTGATTCTGCTCGAGTCCTGCGATAATATCAGACGATTGTGTCAGTCATTGGTCTAAAATAGACTGGTGAGTATATTTAAGTGTTGTTTATTGGTTATTACACATATACGGCGGTGTAATGGTGAATGCCATGCGCGCTCAGGCCTGTGTGTTTTATTTAACGCTCAAGTTCAGTGACTCATGGGAAGTTCATTAAAGCTCAATGTGGTTGTGAAGTTTAACTCGCTTTAAAGGGATAGTTCACCCAAAAATGAAAATTAGCCCATGATTTACTCTCACTCAACTCATCCTCTGTGTGTGTGACATTCTTCTCTCAGACGAACACAATCAGAGTTATATTAATAATGTCCTGGAGAATCCAAGCTTTATAATGGCAGTGAATTAAAGATACGTCTGACATCATCGCCTTACAGTTACGCTTTTTAAAGATACGTCTGACATCATCACCTTACAGTTACGCTTTTTAAAGACACGTCTGACATCATCGCCTTACAGTTACGCTTTTTAAAGACACGTCTGACATCATCACCTTACAGTTACACTTTTTAAAGACACGTCTGACATCATCGCCTTACAGTTACGCTTTTTAAAGATACGTCTGACATCATCGCCTTACAGTTACGCTTTTTAAAGACACGTCTGACATCATCGCCTTACAGTTACGCTTTTTAAAGACACGTCTGACATCATCACCTTACAGTTACGCTTTTTAAAGACACGTCTGACATCATCACCTTACAGTTACGCTTTTTAAAGACACGTCTGACATCATCACCTTACAGTTACGCTTTTTAAAGATACGTCTGACATCATCACCTTACAGTTACGCTTTTTAAAGACACGTCTGACATCATCACCTTACAGTTACGCTTTTTAAAGACACGTCTGACATCATCACCTTACAGTTACGCTTTTTAAAGACACGTCTGACATCATCACCTTACAGTTACGCTTTTTAAAGACACGTCTGACATCATCACCTTACAGTTACGCTTTTTAAAGATACGTCTGACATCATCACCTTACAGTTACGCTTTTTAAAGATACGTCTGACATCATCACCTTACAGTTACGCTTTTTAAAGACACGTCTGACATCATCACCTTACAGTTACGCTTTTTAAAGACACGTCTGACATCATCACCTTACAGTTACGCTTTTTAAAGACACGTCTGACATCATCACCTTACAGTTACGCTTTTTAAAGATACGTCTGACATCATCACCTTACAGTTACGCTTTTTAAAGACACGTCTGACATCATCACCTTACAGTTACGCTTTTTAAAGACACGTCTGACATCATCACCTTACAGTTACGCTTTTTAAAGATACGTCTGACATCATCACCTTACAGTTACGCTTTTTAAAGACACGTCTGACATCATCACCTTACAGTTACGCTTTTTAAAGACACGTCTGACATCATCACCTTACAGTTACGCTTTTTAAAGACACGTCTGACATCATCACCTTACAGTTACGCTTTTTAAAGACACGTCTGACATCATCACCTTACAGTTACGCTTTTTAAAGACACGTCTGACATCATCACCTTACAGTTACGCTTTTTAAAGATACGTCTGACATCATCACCTTACAGTTACGCTTTTTAAAGACACGTCTGACATCATCGCCTTACAGTTACGCTTTTTAAAGACACGTCTGACATCATCACCTTACAGTTACGCTTTTTAAAGACACGTCTGACATCATCACCTTACAGTTACGCTTTTTAAAGATACGTCTGACATCATCACCTTACAGTTACGCTTTTTAAAGACACGTCTGACATCATCACCTTACAGTTACGCTTTTTAAAGATACGTCTGACATCATCACCTTACAGTTACGCTTTTTAAAGACACGTCTGACATCATCACCTTACAGTTACGCTTTTTAAAGATACGTCTGACATCATCACCTTACAGTTACGCTTTTTAAAGACACGTCTGACATCATCACCTTACAGTTACGCTTTTTAAAGACACGTCTGACATCATCACCTTACAGTTACGCTTTTTAAAGACACGTCTGACATCATCACCTTACAGTTACGCTTTTTAAAGATACGTCTGACATCATCACCTTACAGTTACGCTTTTTAAAGACACGTCTGACATCATCGCCTTACAGTTACGCTTTTTAAAGACACGTCTGACATCATCACCTTACAGTTACGCTTTTTAAAGACACGTCTGACATCATCACCTTACAGTTACGCTTTTTAAAGACACGTCTGACATCATCGCCTTACAGTTACGTTTTTTTTCGCTACGTCTGACATTATCGCCTTACAGTTACGCTTTTTAAAGATACGTCTGACATCATCACCTTACAGTTACGCTTTTTAAAGATACGTCTGACATCATCGCCTTACAGTTACGTTTTTTTTCGCTACGTCTGACATTATCGCCTTACAGTTACGCTTTTTTATGCTACGTCTGACATCATCGCCTTACAGTTACGCTTTTTAAAGATACGTCTGACATCATCACCTTAAAGTTACGCTTTTTAAAGATACGTCTGACATCATCGCCTTACAGTTAAGTTTTTTTTCGCTACGTCTGACATTATCGCCTTACAGTTACGCTTTTTAAAGATACGTCTGACATCATCTCCTTAAAGTTACGCTTTTTAAAGATACGTCTGACATCATCACCTTAAAGTTACGCTTTTTAAAGATACGTCTGACATCATCGCCTTAAAGTTACGTTTTTTTTCGCTACGTCTGACATTATCGCCTTACAGTTACGCTTTTTTACGCTACGTCTGACATCATCTCCTTACAGTTACGCTTTTTTACGCTACGTCTGACATCATCGCCTTACAGTTACGCTTTTTAAAGATACGTCTGACATCATCGCCTTACAGTTACGCTTTTTTACGCTACGTCTGACATCATCTCCTTACAGTTACGCTTTTTTACGCTACGTCTGACATCATCTCCTTACAGTTACGCTTTTTTACGCTACGTCTGACATCATCGCCTTACAGTTACGCTTTTTAAAGATACGTCTGACATCATCGCCTTACAGTTACGCTTTTTTACGCTACGTCTGACATCATCTCCTTACAGTTACGCTTTTTTACGCTACGTCTGACATCATCTCCTTACAGTTACGGAATTTTTCGCTACGTCTGACATCATCGCCTTACAGTTACGTTTTTTACTCTACGTCCGACATCATCACCTTACAGTTACGCTTTTTAAAGATACGTCTGACATCATCGCCTTACAGTTACGCTTTTTAAAGATACGTCTGACATCATCACCTTACAGTTACGCTTTTTAAAGATACGTCTGACATCATCGCCTTACATTTACGCTTTTTTTCGCTACGTCTGACATTATCGCCCTACATTTACGCTTTTTTAAGCTACGTCTGACATCATCGCCTTACAGTTACGCTTTTTTCCGCTACGTCTGACATTATCGCCTTACAGTTACGCTTTTTTCCGCTACGTCTGACATCATCACCTTACAGTTACGCTTTTTAAAGATACGTCTGACATCATCGCCTTACAGTTACGCTTTTTTTCGCTACGTCTGACATTATCGCCCTACAGTTACGCTTTTTTACGCTACATTTGACATTATCGCCCTACAGTTACGCTTTTTAAAGATACGTCTGACATCATCGCCTTACAGTTACGCTTTTTAAAGATCCGTCTGACATCATCGCCTTACAGTTACGCTTTTTAAAGATCCGTCTGACATCATCGCCTTACAGTTACGCTTTTTTACGCTACGTCTGACATCATCACCTTACAGTTACGCTTTTTTACGCTACGTCTGACATCATCTCCTTACAGTTACGCTTTTTTCCGCTAAGTCTGACATCATCTCCTTACAGTTACGCTTTTTTACGCTACGTCTGACATCATCGCCTTACAGTTACGCTTTTTTACGCTACGTCTGACATCATCGCCTTACAGTTACGGAATTTTTCGCTACGTCTGACATCATCGCCTTACAGTTACGTTTTTTACTCTACGTCCGACATCATCACCTTACAGTTACGCTTTTTAAAGATACGTCTGACATCATCGCCTTACAGTTACGCTTTTTAAAGATACGTCTGACATCATCACCTTACAGTTACGCTTTTTAAAGATACGTCTGACATCATCGCCTTACAGTTACGCTTTTTTTCGCTACGTCTGACATTATCGCCCTACATTTACGCTTTTTTAAGCTACGTCTGACATCATCGCCTTACAGTTACGCTTTTTTCCGCTACGTCTGACATTATCGCCTTACAGTTACGCTTTTTTCCGCTACGTCTGACATCATCGCCTTACAGTTACGCTTTTTTACGCTACGTCTGACATTATCGCCCTACAGTTACGCTTTTTTACGCTACATTTGACATTATCGCCCTACAGTTACGCTTTTTAAAGATACGTCTGACATCATCGCCTTACAGTTACGCTTTTTAAAGATCCGTCTGACATCATCGCCTTACAGTTACGCTTTTTAAAGATACGTCTGACATCACCACCTTACAGTTACGCTTTTTAAAGACACGTCTGACATCATCGCCTTACAGTTACGCTTTTTAAAGATACGTCTGACATCATCGCCTTACAGTTACGCTTTTTAAAGATCCGTCTGACATCATCGCCTTACAGTTACGCTTTTTAAAGATACGTCTGACATCACCACCTTACAGTTACGCTTTTTAAAGATACGTCTGACATCACCACCTTACAGTTACGCTTTTTAAAGACACGTCTGACATCATCGCCTTACAGTTACGCTTTTTAAAGATACGTCTGACATCATCGCCTTACAGTTACGCTTTTTAAAGATCCGTCTGACATCATCGCCTTACAGTTACGCTTTTTAAAGATACGTCTGACATCACCACCTTACAGTTACGCTTTTTAAAGACACGTCTGACATCACCACCTTACAGTTACGCTTTTTAAAGATACGTCTGACATCACCACCTTACAGTTACGCTTTTTAAAGATACGTCTGACATCATCGCCCTACAGTTATGCTTTTTAAAGATACGTCTGACATCATCGCCTTACAGTTACGCTTTTTTACGCTACATTTGACATTATCGCCCTACAGTTACACTTTTTAAAGATACGTCTGACATCATCGCCCTACAGTTACGCTTTTTAAAGATACGTCTGACATCATCGCCCTACAGTTATGCTTTTTAAAGATACGTCTGACATCACCACCTTACAGTTACGCTTTTTAAAGATACGTCTGACATCACCACCTTACAGTTACGCTTTTTAAAGATACGTCTGACATCACCACCTTACAGTTACGCTTTTTAAAGATACGTCTGACATCATCGCCCTACAGTTATGCTTTTTAAAGATACGTCTGACATCATCGCCTTACAGTTACGCTTTTTTACGCTACATTTGACATTATCGCCCTACAGTTACACTTTTTAAAGATACGTCTGACATCATCGCCCTACAGTTACGCTTTTTTACGCTACATTTGACATTATCGCCCTACAGTTACGCTTTTTAAAGATACGTCTGACATCATCGCCTTACAGTTACGCTTTTTAAAGATACGTCTGACATCACCGCCTTACAGTTACGCTTTTTAAAGATACGTCTGACATCATCGCCCTACAGTTACGCTTTTTAAAGATACGTCTGACATCATCGCCTTACAGTTACGCTTTTTAAAGATACGTCTGACATCATCGCCTTACAGTTACACTTTTTAAAGATACGTCTGACATCATCGCCTTACAGTTACGCTTTTTAAAGATACGTCTGACATCATCACCTTACAGTTACGCTTTTTAAAGACACGTCTGACATCATCGCCTTACAGTTACGCTTTTTAAAGATACGTCTGACATCATCGCCTTACAGTTACACTTTTTAAAGATACGTCTGACATCATCGCCTTACAGTTACACTTTTTAAAGATACGTCTGACATCATCGCCTTACAGTTACGCTTTTTAAAGATACGTCTGACATCATCACCTTACAGTTACACTTTTTAAAGATACGTCTGACATCATCACCTTACAGTTACACTTTTTTACGCTACGTCTGACATCATCGCCTTACAGTTACACTTTTTTACGCTACGTCTGACATCATCGCCTTACAGTTACACTTTTTTACTCTACGTCTGACATCATCGCCTTACAGTTACGCTTTTTAAAGATACGTCTGACATCATCGCCTTACAGTTACGCTTTTTAAAGATACGTCTGACATCATCACCTTACAGTTACACTTTTTTACGCTACGTCTGACATCATCGCCTTACAGTTACACTTTTTTACGCTACGTCTGACATCATCGCCTTACAGTTACGCTTTTTAAAGATACGTCTGACATCATCGCCTTACAGTTACGCTTTTTAAAGATACGTCTGACATCATCACCTTACAGTTACGCTTTTTAAAGATACGTCTGACATCATCACCTTACAGTTACGCTTTTTAAAGATACGTCTGACATCATCGCCTTACAGTTACGCTTTTTAAAGATACGTCTGACATCATCGCCTTACAGTTACGCTTTTTAAAGATACGTCTGACATCATCACCTTACAGTTACGCTTTTTAAAGATACGTCTGACATCATCGCCTTACAGTTACGCTTTTTAAAGATACGTCTGACATCATCACCTTACAGTTACACTTTTTTACGCTACGTCTGACATCATCGCCTTACAGTTACACTTTTTTACGCTACGTCTGACATCATCGCCTTACAGTTACACTTTTTTACGCTACGTCTGACATCATCACCTTACAGTTACACTTTTTTACGCTACGTCTGACATCATCGCCTTACAGTTACGCTTTTTTACTCTACGTCTGACATCATCGCCTTACAGTTACACTTTTTTACGCTACGTCTGACATCATCGCCTTACAGTTACGCTTTTTTACGCTACGTCTGACATCATCGCCTTACAGTTACGCTTTTTAAAGATACGTCTGACATCATCGCCTTACAGTTACGCTTTTTAAAGATACGTCTGACATCATCGCCTTACAGTTACGCTTTTTAAAGATACGTCTGACATCATCGCCTTACAGTTACACTTTTTAAAGATACGTCTGACATCATCGCCTTACAGTTACACTTTTTAAAGATACGTCTGACATCATCGCCTTACAGTTACGCTTTTTAAAGATACGTCTGACATCATCGCCTTACAGTTACGCTTTTTAAAGATACGTCTGACATCATCGCCTTACAGTTACACTTTTTAAAGATACGTCTGACATCATCGCCTTACAGTTACACTTTTTAAAGATACGTCTGACATCATCGCCTTAAAGTTACGCTTTTTAAAGATACGTCTGACATCATCGCCTTACAGTTACGCTTTTTAAAGATACGTCTGACATCATCGCCTTACAGTTACACTTTTTTACGCTACGTCTGACATCATCGCCTTACAGTTACACTTTTTTACGCTACGTCTGACATCATCGCCTTACAGTTACACTTTTTTACGCTACGTCTGACATCATCGCCTTACAGTTACACTTCTTTGAACACAGAAGGCGGTCCGCCGGAAGCTAGATATTATCTTAAATATGGATATTTTTCTTACACAAACCCATCGATTTTGAAACTATCCCTTCAACCGTGACATATGAGAGACTCGATTGTTGTTCATATCAGTCACACTATTAAAACTTCATCACATTCAGGGTCAAAGGTCGTGACCCTATGGAGGCGGTTCTGAAGAGGCTGCAGACTCTGACCTCGGATCAGCTGAGGGACCAGATCATCGGCGCTGGAATCAAATGTGGCCCGATAACAGCCACCACCCGGAGCATCTTTGAGAAGAAGTTGGCTCGAACTCTTCTGGGCGGCAGTGATGTGGCCGTGGTGCATTCTGGGAGTTCACAGCCTGTGGAAGAGCTTCAGCAGCCAATCAGCGAGAGCGAGAACGGAGAGGAGACCAATCACGACGCTCCATCCCCGGAGACACAGACGTCCATCGAAAGTCCATCTGTTTATTACGGCGTGTGTCCTCAGCCGGACGACCCTTCGGGGGAAGTTGGTCTGTGTTTAATCATCATGCTTCTGAAAATCTTACATACTGTGCCTTTAAATGCACAAAAGCTGAATAGATGCTCTTAAGTCATAACTAGTGTTTATAACTAGTGTTTATTATAACTAGTGTTTATTATAACTAGTGTTTATAACTAGTGTTTATAACTTGTGTTTATAACTAGTGTTTATAACTAGTGTTTATAACTAGTGTTTATTATAACTAGTGTTTATAAATAGTGTTTATAACTTGTGTTTATAACTATTGTTTATAACTAGTGTTTATTATAACTAGTGTTTATTATAACTAGTGTTTATTATAACTAGTGTTTATTATTAGTGTTTATTATAACTAGTGTTTATTATAACTAGTGTTTATTATAACTAGTGTTTATAACTAGTGTTTATTATAACTAGTGTTTATAACTAGTGTTTATAACTAGTGTTTATTATTATAACTAGTGTTTATTATAACTAGTGTTTATAACTAGTGTTTATTATAACTAGTGTTTATTATAACTAGTGTTTATTATAACTAGTGTTTATAATTAGTGTTTATTATAACTAGTGTTTATTATAACTAGTGTTTATTATAACTAGTGTTTATAACTAGTGTTTATTATAACTAGTGTTTATAACTAGTGTTTATAACTAGTGTTTATTATTATAACTAGTGTTTATTATAACTAGTGTTTATAACTAGTGTTTATTATAACTAGTGTTTATAACTAGTGTTTATTATAACTAGTGTTTATAACTAGTGTTTATAACTTGTGTTTATAACTATTGTTTATAACTAGTGTTTTTATAACTAGTGTTTATTATAACTAGTGTTTATAACTAGTGTTTATTATAACTAGTGTTTATAACTAGTGTTTATTATAACTAGTGTTTATTATAACTAGTGTTTATTATAACTAGTGTTTATTAAAACTAGTGTTTATAACTAGTGTTTATAACTAGTGTTTAATATAACTAGTGTTTATTAAAACTATTGTTTATAACTAGTGTTTATAACTAGTGTTTATAACTAGTGTTTATAACTAGTGTTTATTATAACTAGTGTTTATAACTAGTGTTTATTATAACTAGTGTTTATAACTAGTGTTTATTATAACTAGTGTTTATAACAAGTGTTTACAACTTGTGTTTATAACTATTGTTTATAACTAGTGTTTATTATAACTAGTGTTTATTATAACTAGTGTTTATAACTAGTGTTTATTATAACTAGTGTTTATAACTAGTGTTAATTAAAACTAGTGTTTATAACTAGTGTTTATAACTTGTGTTTATTATAACTAGTGTTTATAACTTGTGTTTATAACTAGTGTTTATTATAACTAGTGTTTATTATAACTAGTGTTTATAACTAGTGTTTATTATAACTAGTGTTTATTATAACTAGTGTTTATAACTAGTGTTTATTATAACTAGTGTTTATAACTAGTGTTTATTATAGCTAGTGTTTATAACTAGTGTTTATTATAACTAGTGTTTATTATAACTAGTGTTTATAACTAGTGTTTATTATAACTAGTGTTTATTATAACTAGTGTTTATAACTAGTTTTTATAACTAGTGTTTATTATAACTAGTGTTTATAACTAGTGTTTATTATAACTAGTGTTTATTATAAGTAGTGTTTATAACTAGTTTTTATTATAACTAATGTTTATAACTAGTGTTTATTATAACTAGTGTTTATAACTAGTGTTTATAACTAGTGTTTATTATAACTAGTGTTTATAACTAGTGTTTATTATAACTAGTGTTTATAACTAGTGTTTATTATAACTAGTGTTTATTATAACCAGTGTTTATAAATAGTGTTTATTATAACTAGTGTTTATAACTAGTGTTTATTATAACTAGTGTTTATTATAACTAGTGTTTATAACTAGTGTTTATAACTAGTGTTTATAACTAGTGTTTATTATAACTAATGTTTATAACTAGTGTTTATTATAACTAGTGTTTATTATAACTAGTGTTTATAACTAGTGTTTATTATAACTAGTGTTTATTATAACTAATGTTTATAACTAGTGTTTATTATAACTAGTATTTATAACTAGTGTTTATAACTAGTGTTTATTATAACTAATGTTTATAACTAGTGTTTATTATAAGTAGTGTTTATAACTAGTGTTTATTATAACTAATGTTTATAACTAGTGTTTATTATAACTAGTGTTTATTATAACTAGTGTTTATAACTAGTGTTTATAACTAGTGTTTATTATAACTAGTGTTTATTATAACTAATGTTTATAACTAGTGTTTATTATAACTAGTATTTATAACTAGTGTTTATAACTAGTGTTTATTATAACTAGTGGTTATTACTAGTATTTATTATAAGTAGTGTTTATAACTAGTGTTTATTATAACTAGTGTTTATAATTAGTGTTTATTATAACTAGTGTTTATTATAACTAGTGTTTATTATAACTAGTGTTTATAACTAGTGTTTATTATAACTAGTGTTTATAACTAGTGTTTATTATTATAACTAGTGTTTATTATAACTAGTGTTTATAACTAGTGTTTATTATAACTAGTGTTTATTATAACTAGTGTTTATTATAACTAGTGTTTATAATTAGTGTTTATTATAACTAGTGTTTATTATAACTAGTGTTTATTATAACTAGTGTTTATAACTAGTGTTTATTATAACTAGTGTTTATAACTAGTGTTTATAACTAGTGTTTATTATTATAACTAGTGTTTATTATAACTAGTGTTTATAACTAGTGTTTATTATAACTAGTGTTTATAACTAGTGTTTATAACTTGTGTTTATAACTATTGTTTATAACTAGTGTTTTTATAACTAGTGTTTATTATAACTAGTGTTTATAACTAGTGTTTATTATAACTAGTGTTTATAACTAGTGTTTATTATAACTAGTGTTTATAACTAGTGTTTATTATAA
>NC_137118.1:47935892-47970892 GCF_949357685.1 Gobio gobio | reverse complement strand
ATGACGATTTCAAAACACAGAATCATGAAGCTTCAAAGCATTATGAATCAGTGAGTCGATTCAGCGGTTCAGAGCGTTATGAATCAGTGAGTCGATTCAGCGGTTCAGAGCATTATGAATCAGTGAGTCGATTCAGCGGTTCAGAGCGTTATGAATCAGTGAGTCGATTCAGCGGTTCAGAGCGTTATGAATCAGTGAGTCGATTCAGCGGTTTGGAGCTTTATGAATCAGTGAGTCGATTCAGCAGTTTGGAGCGTTATGAATCAGTGAGTCGATTCAGCTGTTTTGGAGCGTTATGAATCAGTGAGTCGATTCAGCGGTTCAGAGCGTTATGAATCAGTGAATCGATTCAGCGGTTCAGAGCATTATGAATCAGTGAGTTGATTCAGCGGTTTGGAGCTTTATGAATCAGTGAGTCGATTCAGCGGTTCAGAGCGTTATGAATCAGTGAGTCGATTCAGCGGTTCAGAGTGTTATGAATCAGTGAGTCGATTCAGTGGTTCAGAGCGTTATGAATCAGTGAGTCGATTCAGTGGTTCAGAGCGTTATGAATCAGTGAGTCGATTCAGCGGTTTGGAGCGCCAAAGTCACATGATTTCAGCAGTTTGGCGGTTTGACACGCGAACTGACTCATAACGCTCTGAACCCCCGAATCGACTCACTGATTCATAACGCTCTGAACCGCTGAATCGACTCACTGATTCATAACGCTCTGAACCCCCTAATCGACTCACTGATTCATAACGTTCTGAACCGCTGAATCGACTCACTGATTCATAACGCTCTGAAGCCCCGAATCGACTCACTGATTCATAACGTTCTGAACCGCTGAATCGACTCACTGATTCATAACGCTTCGAAGCTTCATGATGCCATGTTTTGAAATCGTCATCTCTATATAAGTCGTTATTTAGGGTTTTTTGCGCACAGAAACTATTCTCATCTTCATAAAGTTATTGTAGAGCCGCTGTAGTGAGATGGACTTTGTAACTTTAGTCTTTAGTGTCTTTTAAGGGTCTACAGGAAGTTATTTATTCATATTTTCAGAAGTTGTAGCGTAAAGCTACAGAACTTGTTTGACTCAATGTTTTGTAAATTTGAGCCGTGTGTTTATTAAAGTCTTCAATAAAACAAGTTGAGAACTTAAATATTCCCAGCACTTTCTGTGATGTAGTGCTTTTTCTCTCTTTTTCATTAAACTGCAGTTTTTGCAAGTTCCCGCAATTCCATCGCATAAATATCTCGCATTTTCCATCGCATTTTTTAAGAAAACATGCCGCATAATCAAGGATTTTTGCCTGCAACAATCACAAAAAAAGCTGCATTTTTCTGGAAGGACTGTTCAACACGCAGGGCTGTGTGTGATAACCCTGTGTTCTTCTGCAGGTGATCTGTGAGCGGAAAAACAAAAGTAAGGAAGTGAAGCAGAGGATTGTGGGATATCTGGAAGGTGTGTATAAGCGCTCTGGATTGGGTCAGCGCGGGGATCTGGGTTTCACTGCTGGGTTTGTGTCACAGACAGGTTTTATGTGCCGTTGTTGCGGGCGGCTGATAACACACTTCCTCCGGTGATCGGCGGCCCCTGGTGTCCCGGGCCCCTGGAGCCCCTGGAGTCCTGCGAGCGCTTCTATCGGCCCGACCGGATGACGGACAGTCCCAAAAACCCAGCAATGACCATCAAGGCTTTTGTTGGGCCTCTGAATTCATCAAAGGTGATACAGATCCTGTCAAACATTACAATCCAGAGCTGCGCACACACACACACTACAATTCCAATTTTAATAACAATTAATAATAATAATTTTATTTAGTATTTACTAGGGATGCCACAATTCTCAATATAATATTGAACCGTTCGGTACGGCATTCACGGTTCAATTCGCGCCTGTGAATTGCGGTTTTTCGGTTTTGCATTTAATTAAGTATTTTTCTACAAATTCTATAATTTGCCTCCATCCCAATACTGAACAACACCACACATTCACATCACAGGTCAGTGGTAGAGTTATACTCACGGAACACTATAGATATTCACAATCAAGAAAGTTCATTATTTGTATGCGTTTTAAAGCCTTGCCGGCGTGTGTGCGGTTTAAACATGCGCTTTTCTGAGCGCGCGCACTGAACGCTTGTCAAACACGTGATTACTGGACTGAGTCGTCTTACTGCGCTAATACTGTCAAATACACACAAGGTTTACATAAACACAGTCGGTTATGTCTAAAGTGAAAGTAAAATCGGCGCGTGTCTGTGATGCACACAGGTCTTTAATTGACAGCGGCGCAGCCTTTAGTGAACACGCCGTCCTTAAAGGGACAGTCCACCTCTAAAATTATGTTATTATTTACTCACTCTAATATTGTTCCAAACCTGTATTCATTTCTCATTTTTGAGTGAACTATCCCTTTAATGTTAATACAACAACAAAAGACAAAGAGAAAATCACTCACTGCTCTTGACTGAAGAACTTTAATACAGTAGCTTTAATAAGAATCAGTGTATATTTTATAGTGAAGTCTGTGAAGTGTTTTATTTTTACATTTATTCATTCAATTTCATACTTAAATGCTGCTGTACAGCTCTGAGCTGCCAGTGTAAATCTTTATATATATACATATTATACTATACACTAGGATTGTCTACAAGGTTTTTTTTAAAGTAAAGTTTTAAGTTTAAGTAAGGTGTTTCAATTCATTTAAGTAAAATAAAGAAAGAGTTTTGCAATTAAAAAATAGTCTTTTTTCTCTTTGACCTCTTGCTGTTCCTGTCGCTTAAGAATAGAATAACAAAAAACTGACAAGACATCAGAACCGAACCGAAAACCGTGGTTAAAAACCGAGGTGTGTATTGAACCGTGGACTAACTGTATTGTTGCATCCCTAGTGTTTACACTCATCTAAAGGATTATTAGGAACACACACTAATACTGTGTTTGACCCCCTTTCGCCTTCAGAACTGCCTTAATTCTACGTGGCATTGACTCAACAAGCTGCTGAAAGCATTCTTTAGAAATGTTGGCCCATATTGATAGGAGAGCATCTGCAGTTGATGGAGATTTGTGGGATGCACATCCAGGGCACGAAGCTCCCGTTCCACCACATCCCAAAGATGCTCTATTGGGTTGAGATCTGGTGACTGTGGGGCCATTTTAGTCCAGTGAACTCATTGTCATGTTCAAGAAACCAGTTTGAAATGATGTGAGCTTTGTGACGGTGCATTATCCTGCTGGAAGTAGCCATCAGAGGATGGGGACATGGTGCTCATAAAGGGATGGACATGGGCAGAAACAATGCTCAGGTAGGCCGTGGCATTTAAACCATGCCCAATTGGCACTAAGGGGCCTAAAGTGTGCCAAGAAAACATCCCCCACACCATTACACCACCACCACCAGCCTGCACAGTGGGAACAAGGCATGATGGATCCATGTTCTCATTCTGTTTAAGCCAAATTCTGACTCTACCATCTGAATGTCTCAACAGAAATCCAGACTCATCAGACCAGGCAACATTTTTCCAGTCTTCAACTGTCCAATTTTCGTGCAAATTGTCGCCTCTTTTTTCCTATTTGTAGTGGAGATGAATGGTACCCGGTGGGGTCTTCTGCTGTTGTAGCCCATCCGCCTCAAGGTTGTGTGTGTTGTGGCTTCACAAATGCTTTGCTGCAGACCTCGGTTGTAACGAGTGGTTATTTCAGTCAAAGTTGCTCTTCTATCAGCTTGAATCAGTCGGCCCATGACCTCTGACCTCTAGCATCAACAAGGCATTTTCTCCACAGGACTGCCGCATACTGGATGTTTTTCCCTTTTCACACCATTCTTTGTAAACCCTAGAAATGGTTGTGCGTGAAAATCCCAGTAACTGAGCAGATTGTGAAATACTCAGACCGGCCCGTCTGGCACCAACAACCATGCCACGCTCAAAATTGCTTAAATCCCCTTTCTTTCCCATTCCGACATTCAGTGTGGAGTTCAGGAGATTGTCTTGACCAGGACCACACCCCTAAATGCATTGAAGACACTGCCATGTGATTGGTTGATTAGATAATTGCATTAATGAGAAATTGAACAGGTGTTCCTAATAATACTTTAGGTGACTGTATAATAATTCAAAACCAAATAAATGTAATTTGTAAATATTAACCACATTTATTACTATTATTGATCTGTTTTAATAATTTGTATGATTTGTTATAGTATTATTATTATTAGTAAACATGTCAAACCTATAATCCATTAACCTGAGGCGCTGATGCTCTTCCCGCAGGCGGAGGAGTTTCACAGACTGTGGAAGACGCCGCCCCGAGATCCAGACGGAAACTTTCGGCATATTCTGAAGTCGGATCCTGAGCGGGGAGCCGAGCGAGTGGGCAGGTCAGCTGATCCGCAGCCTCTGTGTTTACAGGGTTAGTTCACCCAAAAATGTAAATTGTGTCATTAATGACTGAGCCTCATGTGGTTGGACACCCGTCAGACCTCCGTTCATCTTCAGACACAAATGAAGATATTTTAGTGTAAATCTGATGCTCTGAAAGGCCTCCATTGGCTCAACTTTACACTCTCAAGACCCTTAAAAGACACTAAAGACGTCAATACAAAGTCCATCTCACTACAGCGGCTCTACAATAACTTTATGAATCGGCGAGAATAGTTTTTGTGCGCAAAAAAACCCTAAATAACGACTTAAATAGAGATGACGATTTCAAAACACGGCATCATGAAGCTTCGAAGCGTTATGAGACAGTGAGTCGATTCAGCGGTTCAGAGCGTTATGAATCAGTGAGTCGATTCAGCGGTTCAGAGCGTTATGAATCAGTGAGTCGATTCAGCGGTTCAGAGCGTTATGAATCAGTGAGTCGATTCAGCGGTTCAGAGCGTTATGAATCAGTGAGTCGAATCATGATTCGGATCGCGTGTCAAACTGCCAAACTGCTGAAATTTGGCGATCCAAACCACTGAATCGACTCACTGATTCATAACGTTCTGAATCGACTCACTGATTCATAGCACTCCGAACCACTGAATCGACTCGCTGATTCATAACGCTTTAAACCGCTGAATCGACTCACTGATTCATAATGCTCCGAACCATTGAATCGACTCACTGACTCATAACGCTTCGAAGCTTCATGATGCCGTGTTTTGAAATCGTCATCACTATATAAGTCGTTATTTAGGGTTATTTTGCGCACAGAAACTATTCTCGTCTTCATAAAGTTATTGTAGAGCCGCTGTAGTGAGATGGACTTTGTAACTTTAGTCTTTAGTGTCTTTTAAGGGTCTTGAGAGTGTAAAGTTGAGCCAATGGAGGCCTTTCAGAGCATCAGATTTACACTAAAATATCTTCATTTGTGTCTGAAGATGAACGGAGGTCTGACGGGTGTCCAACCACATGAGGCTCAGTCATTAATGACACAATTTACATTTTTGGGTGAATTAACCCTTTAACTCTACTGTACTCATGCACTGGCTCCGCCCACAGAGAGCTGGCCCGGGAGAAGGGCTTCCCGTGGGCCGAACACTGGGAGTTCCTCGACTGCTTCATTGACCTGTGCAGCCAGGAAGGCCTGAAGATGCTGGATCAGCACCTGAGGAAGGCAGAAGAAGCCGGCGCTCCGGACCCCGAGGACCCCGAGGGATGCCCAGCGTTCCCAGTGTTCCCAGTGTGTGACCTGATGCAGGAGTTCGAGAAGGTTCTGCTCATGAACCGATCCACTGACTCCGGCTGGGCCGAGGCGGATGACCGGTCCAGCTGCAGCTCGGAGGAGTACTTCACAGCGGACGAGGACGGCTCATCTTCCCCCGCACGCCGATCCTCCGGCTCGTCCGGCTCGTCCTTTAAATCCACACACAGCAGAGCGGATCAGAACCAACACACACCACACGTGTTCATCCTGGGGTGAGCTCTGACCTGCTGGACACACACACATTTACCTCTGCATTCATTCACACCTGCAAACCAGTGTTCATTTCGTTGACGAATAATTTTCGTCATAATTTTCGTCAACGACCTTTTTTCACCAGGGGTGGTAAAAGTGCTCAAAAGTTATACTCGAGTAAAAGTATATACACTGCAAAAAATGCTTTTCTTACTTAGTATTTTTGTCTTGTTTTCAGTCCAAATATAAAAAGAATCTTACATTAAGAAGCATTTACTAGACAAGCAAAAGTTTTCGTCTTGTTTTGGTGGGAAATAACTCAAAATTAAGGGAGTTTTTGCTTAAAATAAGCAAAATAATCTGCCAATGGGATAAGCAAAATAATCTTAATTCAAACAGAAAATAAGATTAATTTGTTTACCCCATTGGCAGATTATAACAAATATAGGTCCTTGAAAGTGCTTGAATTAAATTTGAAATAAATTTTGTTTAGAATGGTGTTTTTTCAAGAATTGTCCTACAGTATATGCGCTATCAAAGACAGAAAGAAACGTTGCTTATGTTCGGGGGGTGAAAATAACTTGAACCGATGGAGAGCAGTACATACACTTGCTGAAAATGAAAAGTTGCGTTTTATAGTTAAAGAGAGAGAGTGCAATGAGCACATTATCCACTAGAGGTCCAGAGGGAAGTTATGCAGAAGTTAAGCTGCCTTTCATCTTTCTTTTATTTGCCCTTTTCTCTCTCTTTCTCATGATTGCTCCATTTGTGCTCTAGTATTTGTCCTTCATTTATGTATGGAATTTTTTCAGATTTATGCCAGTTTTGTTGATTTTATTTGCCAGTTTCTATAAAAATGCTCTCTGTTGCAGTCACACATGTGTGTGTGTGTGTGTGTGTGTGTGTGTGTGTGTGTGTGTGTGTGTGTGTGTGTGTGTGTGTGTGTGTGTGTGTGTGTGTGTGTGTGTGTGTGTGTGTGTGTGTGTGTGTGTGTGTGTGTGTGTGTGCGTGTGTGTGTGAGACAGAAAGTTCGTTCCACTTTGTGTTTATGCTCTAGGACCAGATCTTGATATAAATGTAGAAATTTTAAGATTTAGGATTAGGGATTTAAGATTTTTACTGGATTTAGTTAAAAAAAATTGACAAAAAAAGTGAAAAAAATGTTTGTTTTTTTACACTTTCCCATTCATTTTCAATGTGGGGTCAATCTGACCTTGAGGGACTTAAACGGTAAAACATTTTTTACACACCTTTAGAACAATCAAATCAAGCCCAGATTTTGTGTGCATGTTTAGATTATTTAGGGAAAGTCACTGAGTCTCATGGCCCTGAGATGAAGGGAACACTTTTTAAAAATGGAGGAAAAGTCCAGTGGGGTCAGCTGGAGCCCAAGGGCCGATTAAGGGTTAAGTCATGCTCAGAATTGTGTCATTTGCGTATTAAAATCACACAAAAAATCGATTGGGTCTGATGAATTCCTTTGCCTTTGTGTTGGTCAGGGATTCTCCCTCCAGACTGGACAGTGACGTGCTTCTGGCGCTGAATGAGGTGGATCTGGACCCGCTCTCGCTCCCCAGCGCCACCCGGTGGAAGAACCGGATCCTGTCCTATCCCTCATCACTGAGGCTGAGGTGCGGTGTGGAAACTCCGGGAGAATTAACATTCATCTATTTGATTAAAACAAATCAAAATGTAACTAAATAAGCAAAAATATCGGATTAAAATAAAAAAATACATTTAATTTTGATTAGAATAAATTAGAACAAATATCATTTGATTTAAATAATTAATAATTAATAACTAAAATAATAATAGTACAATAGTGCAATTCAATTTGGTAATAGAAACTAAATAACATTTAATTAAAAATATTTTACAATTATTTCAATAAATATGATTAAAATAGATTTAAATGAATGATATCTAACAGTTCAGTGTGATATTGAGTAAGAATGCAAAGTTGTGTAATAGAAACTAAATAAATAAAATATGAAAAAATAAATAATAAACATGATTAATATACATCTGATTAAAATAAAAATAATTTGATGTTACTGAATAAACACATTAATAAACAAAACCATGTGATTTAAATAATTAATATAATAAATAATAATAATACATCTAACAGTTCAGTGCAATTTAATATGGTAATAGAAACTAAATAACATTTTATTAAAAATATTAAAATAAAATAATTTAAATTAATAATAAATATGATTTAAAATAAAGCAAACAGGATTTAAGTAAATACATTTAATTAGAATAAATTAAAAACAACAAAAGGTGATTTACTTTACGTTTAAAAATTAAACATAAATACATTTTAATAAATAATAAACATGATTTTTTTTTTAAATATAAAAAAAAAATGATTCCGGTAAATTTTATTAAAGTTAATAAATGGATTAAATACTTTATATTAAACAAAATATATATATATATATTAAATATTTTATTACCGTAAAATAAATATAATTGGATGTTACTAAATAAATACATGTAATAAAAAAAGCATTTGATTAAAATTAATAAATGAATGTGAAATAGAAACTAAATAAATAAAATGTGATTAAAATAAAAAATTTGAAGAAAAAAAACAATTTTAATAAATAATAAACATGATTAAAATAAAATTTTGATTTAAATATTTGATTCAGATAAGTTAGTAAATGTGATTTAAAGTTTTAAAAAAAAGATTAAAATGAATATAATTTGATGATACTAAATAAATAGATTAATAAACAAAAGCGTTTGATTTAAATTAATAAATGAATCTTGATATAATAAATAATATTTCTGCAGTTCAGTACGACAGTGAGTAAAGAAGAGACTAGAATAAATAAATAACATTTTATTTAAATAATTAATATAATAAATAATAATAATAATATTTCTACAGTTCAGTATGACAGTGAGTAAAGAAGGGACTAGAATAAATAAATAACATTTGATTTAAATAATTAATACAATAAATAATAATAATACTTCTAACAGTTCAATACGACAGACTAGAAAATTAGACTAATTAAATAGAAATAAATTAGATACAATTAAAAAGATAACTTAAGTGAATACGTAGAATAAAAATAAATTAGTGAATAAACACTCTAAAACCGTACAGTACTATAGTGAGCAATGACGGAATAAAACTACATATAGTGTGTATTATTTTATATTTTACTCAATATTAACTGGCCCTTTATACATAAATATTTAAATACGAGGATGATCATATTTGAGGGTCTACAAGATATTCTTACATTATCTACTGTATTTTCCAGACCATAAGGCACACCTGACTGTGGGTCAGAACCTTTACAAAATCATAAACACTGAACGTGTGTATTAGTTCCACTCATACTGGAGCTCAAATGAACACCGTACATCTCATTCAGCACGAATATGATGATAAACACGGCTCATATTCTGGGATATCGGGTGAATCCTGCATCTGTGCTGTGTTGTGATGTGATCTTGTGTGATCTGCAGCTGGCCGTCGACGTCACAGATGAGCAGAAACGCTGAGAACCCGAGGTCCATCACACAGAACCGCCTGACCGCCTCACCCAAGTTCAGGAGCCCGGGTCACTTTAACCCTGGACACTTCCTGTTCAGCCCACAGAGCCAGACCTACAGCCGCCTTTAGCCTGAGGTTCCCCCTCAAACACAAGCTCTTAGCCTGAGGTTCCCCCTCAAACACAAGCTCTTATACCTGAGGTTCCCCCACAAACACAAGCTCTTATACCTGAGGTTCCCCCACAAACACAAGCTCTTATACCTGAGGTTCCCCCTCAAACACAAGCTCTTATACCTGAGGTTCCCCCACAAACACAAGCTCTTATACCTGAGGTTCCCCCACAAACACAAGCTCTTATACCTGAGGTTCCCCCTCAAACACAAGCTCTTATACCTGAGGTTCCCCCACAAACACAAGCTCTTATACCTGAGGTTCCCCCTCAAACACAAGCTCTTATACCTGAGGTTCCCCCACAAACACAAGCTCTTATACCTGAGGTTCCCCCACAAACACAAGCTCTTATACCTGAGGTTCCCCCTCAAACACAAGCTCTTATACCTGAGGTTCCCCCACAAACACAAGCTCTTATACCTGAGGTTCCCCCACAAACACAAGCTCTTATACCTGAGGTTCCCCCTCAAACACAAGCTCTTATACCTGAGGTTCCCCCACAAACACAAGCTCTTATACCTGAGGTTCCCCCTCAAACACAAGCTCTAATATCTGAGGTTCCCCCTCAAACACAATCTCTTATACCTGAGGTTCCCCCACAAACACAAGCTCTTATACCTGAGGTTCCCCCACAAACACAAGCTCTAATACCTGAGGTTCCCCCACAAACACAAGCTCTTATACCTGAGGTTCCCCCACAAACACAAGCTCTTATACCTGAGGTTCCCCCTCAAACACAAGCTCTTATACCTGAGGTTCCCCCACAAACACAAGCTCTTATACCTGAGGTTCCCCCTCAAACACAAGCTCTTAACCTGAGGTTCCCCCTCAAACACAAGCTCTTATATCTGAGGTTCCCCCTCAAACACAAGCTCTTATACCTGAGGTTCCCCCACAAACACAAGCTCTTATACCTGAGGTTCCCCCACAAACACAAGCTCTTAACCTGAGGTTCCCCCACAAACACAAGCTCTTATACCTGAGGTTCCCCCACAAACACAAGCTCTTATACCTGAGGTTCCCCCACAAACACAAGCTCTTATACCTGAGGTTCCCCCACAAACACAAGCTCTTATACCTGAGGTTCCCCCACAAACACAAGCTCTTAACCTGAGGTTCCCCCACAAACACAAGCTCTTATACCTGAGGTTCCCCCACAAACACAAGCTCTTATACCTGAGGTTCCCCCTCAAACACAAGCTCTTATATCTGAGGTTCCCCCACAAACACAAGCTCTTATACCTGAGGTTCCCCCACAAACACAAGCTCTTATACCTGAGGTTCCCCCACAAACACAAGCTCTTATCCCTGAGGTTCCCCCACAAACACAAGCTCTTATCCCTGAGGTTCCCCCACAAACACAAGCTCTTATACCTGAGGTTCCCCCACAAACACAAGCTCTTATACCTGAGGTTCCCCCACAAACACAAGCTCTTATACCTGAGGTTCCCCCACAAACACAAGCTCTTATCCCTGAGGTTCCCCCACAAACACAAGCTTTTATACCTGAGGTTCCCCCACAAACACAAGCTCTTATACCTGAGGTTCCCCCACAAACACAAGCTCTTATACCTGAGGTTCCCCCACAAACACAAGCTCTTATACCTGAGGTTCCCCCACAAACACAAGCTCTTAACCTGAGGTTCCCCCACAAACACAAGCTCTTATACCTGAGGTTCCCCCACAAACACAAGCTCTTATACCTGAGGTTCCCCCACAAACACAAGCTCTTATACCTGAGGTTCCCCCACAAACACAAGCTCTTAACCTGAGGTTCCCCCACAAACACAAGCTCTTATACCTGAGGTTCCCCCTCAAACACAAGCTCTTATATCTGAGGTTCCCCCACAAACACAAGCTCTTATACCTGAGGTTCCCCCTCAAACACAAGCTCTTATATCTGAGGTTCCCCCACAAACACAAGCTCTTATACCTGAGGTTCCCCCACAAACACAAGCTCTTATACCTGAGGTTCCCCCACAAACACAAGCTCTTATACCTGAGGTTCCCCCACAAACACAAGCTCTTATCCCTGAGGTTCCCCCACAAACACAAGCTTTTATACCTGAGGTTCCCCCACAAACACAAGCTCTTATACCTGAGGTTCCCCCACAAACACAAGCTCTTATACCTGAGGTTCCCCCACAAACACAAGCTCTTATACCTGAGGTTCCCCCACAAACACAAGCTCTTAACCTGAGGTTCCCCCACAAACACAAGCTCTTATACCTGAGGTTCCCCCACAAACACAAGCTCTTATACCTGAGGTTCCCCCACAAACACAAGCTCTTATACCTGAGGTTCCCCCACAAACACAAGCTCTTAACCTGAGGTTCCCCCACAAACACAAGCTCTTATACCTGAGGTTCCCCCTCAAACACAAGCTCTTATATCTGAGGTTCCCCCACAAACACAAGCTCTTATACCTGAGGTTCCCCCACAAACACAAGCTCTTATACCTGAGGTTCCCCCACAAACACAAGCTCTTATACCTGAGGTTCCCCCACAAACGCAAGCTCTTATCCCTGAGGTTCCCCCACAAACACAAGCTCTTAACCTGAGGTTCCCCCACAAACACAAGCTCTTATACCTGAGGTTCCCCCACAAACACAAGCTCTTATACCTGAGGTTCCCCCACAAACACAAGCTCTTATACCTGAGGTTCCCCCACAAACACAAGCTCTTATCCCTGAGGTTCCCCCACAAACACAAGCTCTTATCCCTGAGGTTCCCCCACAAACACAAGCTCTTATACCTGAGGTTCCCCCTCAGACACAAGCTCTAATACCTGAGGTTCCCCCACAAACACAAGCTCTTAACCTGAGGTTCCCCCACAAACACAAGCTCTTATCCCTGAGGTTCCCCCACAAACACAAGCTCTTATCCCTGAGGTTCCCCCACAAATACAAGCTCTTAACCTGAGGTTCCCCCACAAACACAAGCTCTTATCCCTGAGGTTCCCCCACAAACACAAGCTCTTATACCTGAGGTTCCCCCACAAACACAAGCTCTTAACCTGAGGTTCCCCCACAAACACAAGCTCTTATCCCTGAGGTTCCCCCACAAACACAAGCTCTTATACCTGAAGTTCCCCCACAAACACGAGCTCTTATACCTGAGGTTCGCCCACAAACACAAGCTCTTATACCTGAGGTTCCCCCACAAACAAAAGCTCTTAACCTGAGGTTCCCCCACAAACACAAGCTCTTATACCTGAGGTTCCCCCACAAACACAAGCTCTTATACCTGAGGTTCCCCCTCAAACACAAGCTCTTATACCTGAGGTTCCCCCACAAACACAAGCTCTTATACCTGAGGTTCCCCCACAAACACAAACTCGTAACCTGAGGTTCCCCCACAAACACAAGCTCTTATACCTGAGGTTCCCCCACAAACACAAGCTCTTAACCTGAGGTTCCCCCACAAACACAAGCTCTTATACCTGAGGTTCCCCCACAAACACAAGCTCTTATACCTGAGGTTCCCCCACAAACACAAGCTCTTATACCTGAGGTTCCCCCACAAACACAAGCTCTTAGCCTGAGGTTCCCCCACAAACACAAGCTCTTATATCTGAGGTTCCCCCACAAACACAAGCTCTTATACCTGAGGTTCCCCCACAAACACAAGCTCTTAACCTGAGGTTCCCCCACAAACACAAGCTCTTATACCTGAGGTTCCCCCACAAACACAAGCTCTTATACCTGAGGTTCCCCCACAAACACAAGCTCTTATACCTGAGGTTCCCCCTCAAACACAAGCTCTTATACCTGAGGTTCCCCCACAAACACAAGCTCTTATACCTGAGGTTCCCCCACAAACACAAGCTCTTATATCTGAGGTTACCCCTCAAACACAAGCTCTTATACCTGAGGTTCCCCCTCAAACACAAGCTCTTATACCTGAGGTTCCCCCTCAAACACAAGCTCTTAACCTGAGGTTCCCCCTCAAACACAAGCTCTTATACCTGAGGTTCCCCCACAAACACAAGCTCTTATACCTGAGGTTCCCCCTCAAACACAAGCTCTTATATCTGAGGTTCCCCCTCAAACACAAGCTCTTATACCTGAGGTTCCCCCACAAACACAAGCTCTTATACCTGAGGTTCCCCCTCAAACACAAGCTCTTATACCTGAGGTTCCCCCACAAACACAAGCTCTTATACCTGAGGTTCCCCCACAAACACAAGCTCTTATACCTGAGGTTCCCCCACAAACACAAGCTCTTATATCTGAGGTTCCCCCACAAACACAAGCTCTTAACCTGAGGTTCCCCTACAAACACAAGCTCTTAACCTGAGGTTCCCCCACAAACACAAGCTCTTATACCTGAGGTTCCCCCACAAACACAAGCTCTTATACCTGAGGTTCCCCCACAAACACAAGCTCTTATACCTGAGGTTCCCCCTCAAACACAAGCTCTTATACCTGAGGTTCCCCCACAAACACAAGCTCTTATACCTGAGGTTCCCCCACAAACACAAGCTCTTATACCTGAGGTTCCCCCACAAACACAAGCTCTTATACCTGAGGTTCCCCCACAAACACAAGCTCTTATACCTGAGGTTCCCCCTCAAACACAAGCTCTTATACCTGAGGTTCCCCCTCAAACACAAGCTCTTATATCTGAGGTTCCCCCACAAACACAAGCTCTTATACCTGAGGTTCCCCCACAAACACAAGCTCTTATACCTGAGGTTCCCCCACAAACACAAGCTCTTATACCTGAGGTTCCCCCTCAAACACAAGCTCTTATACCTGAGGTTCCCCCACAAACACAAGCTCTAATATCTGAGGTTCCCCCTCAAACACAATCTCTTATACCTGAGGTTCCCCCTCAAACACAAGCTCTTATACCTGAGGTTCCCCCACAAACACAAGCTCTTATACCTGAGGTTCCCCCTCAAACACAAGCTCTTATACCTGAGGTTCCCCCACAAACACAAGCTCTAATATCTGAGGTTCCCCCTCAAACACAATCTCTTATATCTGAGGTTCCCCCTCAAACACAAGCTCTTATATCTGAGTTTCCCCCACAAACACAAGCTCTTATACCTGAGGTTCCCCCACAAACACAAGCTCTTATACCTGAGGTTCCCCCACAAACACAAGCTCTTATACCTGAGGTTCCCCCACAAACACAAGCTCTTATACCTGAGGTTCCCCCACAAACACAAGCTCTTATACCTGAGGTTCCCCCACAAACACAAGCTCTTAACCTGAGGTTCCCCCACAAACACAAGCTCTTAACCTGAGGTTCCCCCTCAAACACAAGCTCTTAACCTGAGGTTCCCCCTCAAACACAAGCTCTTAACCTGAGGTTCCCCCACAAACACAAGCTCTTATACCTGAGGTTCCCCCACAAACACAAGCTCTTATATCTGAGGTTCCCCCACAAACACAAGCTCTTATACCTGAGGTTCCCCCACAAACACAAGCTCTTATACCTGAGGTTCCCCCACAAACACAAGCTCTTATATCTGAGGTTCCCCCACAAACACAAGCTCTTATACCTGAGGTTCCCCCACAAACACAAGCTCTTATACCTGAGGTTCCCCCTCAAACACAAGCTCTTATACCTGAGGTTCCCCCACAAACACAAGCTCTTATACCTGAGGTTCCCCCACAAACACAAGCTCTTATACCTGAGGTTCCCCCACAAACACAAGCTCTTAACCTGAGGTTCCCCCACAAACACAAGCTCTTATACCTGAGGTTCCCCCACAAACACAAGCTCTTATACCTGAGGTTCCCCCACAAACACAAGCTCTTATACCTGAGGTTCCCCCACAAACACAAGCTCTTATACCTGAGGTTCCCCCACAAACACAAGCTCTTATACCTGAGGTTCCCCCTCAAACACAAGCTCTTATACCTGAGGTTCCCCCACAAACACAAGCTCTTATACCTGAGGTTCCCCCACAAACACAAGCTCTTATACGCTCATTACAGCCCAGTTTGATTTATAAACACTAATGCAGGCTAAAGATCTGTTTGCTTTTATTATGTTGGAATTATTCATGTTTACGGATGTTGCATCTGAAGTATGTGCATATATAATATATAATGTATTGAAATGTGTTTCCTTGTTATATAAAGACTTGTTAAGAAAACAGTTGTGTTTCATTGGCATTGTCACATGACTCCAGGATTGATGACGTGTGGTTCTGTCTCCGCACCAGCAGATGGCGCCATTGAACCACTCCTCAGCTGTAAACTGGTTTTATTATTATAATATTCTTCAGATTATCACACAAAACCATTAAAAGCAATTTAACTTCTCTAATGAAATCGTGTTTTATAAATGTTTCAGAATATAAAAATAAGTAAACTGGATTTGATTCAAATAAAACATTTATTAGAAATAAGTGAATCATTTATTAAAATTTATACATTTCATTAAAAGACATTTATTAAAATTAATATTAATTAAATTTTATGTAAATGAATAAACAAAAACATTTGATTAATATTAACTGCCACACATCAGCCCCTGTCCTGTCCTCTGTAAGCCACACCCACTGCCACACATCAGCCCCTGTCCTGTCCTCTGTAAGCCACACCCACTGCCACTCATCAGCCCCTGTCCTGTCCTCTGTAAGCCACACCCACTGCCACACATCAGCCCCTGTCCTGTCCTCTGTAAGCCACACCCACTGCCACTCATCAGCCCCTGTCCTGTCCTCCGTAAGCCACACCCACTGCCACACATCAGCCCCTGTCCTGTCCTCTGTAAGCCACACCCACTGCCACACATCAGCCCCTGTCCTGTCCTCTGTAAGCCACACCCACTGCCACACATCAGCCCCTGTCCTGTCCTCTGTAAGCCACACCCACTGCCACACATCAGCCCCTGTCCTGTCCTCCGTAAGCCACACCCACTGCCACACATCAGCCCCTGTCCTGTCCTCTGTAAGCCACACCCACTGCCACACATCAGCCCCTGTCCTGTCCTCCGTAAGCCACACCCACTGCCACACATCAGCCCCTGTCCTGTCCTCTGTAAGCCACACCCACTGCCACACATCAGCCCCTGTCCTGTCCTCTGTAAGCCACACCCACTGCCACACATCAGCCCCTGTCCTGTCCTCTGTAAGCCACACCCACTGCCACACATCAGCCCCTGTCCTGTCCTCCGTAAGCCACACCCACTGCCACACATCAGCCCCTGTCCTGTCCTCCGTAAGCCACACCCACTGCCACACATCAGCCCCTGTCCTGTCCTCTGTAAGCCACACCCACTGCCACACATCAGCCCCTGTCCTGTCCTCTGTAAGCCACACCCACTGCCACACATCAGCCCCTGTCCTGTCCTCTATAAGCCACACCCACTGCCACACATCAGCCCCTGTCCTGTCCTCCGTAAGCCACACCCACTGCCACACATCAGCCCCTGTCCTGTCCTCTGTAAGCCACACCCACTGCCACACATCAGCCCCTGTCCTGTCCTCTATAAGCCACACCCACTGCCACTCATCAGCCCCTGTCCTGTCCTCTATAAGCCACACCCACTGCCACACATCAGCCCCTGTCCTGTCCTCTATAAGCCACACCCACTGCCACACATCAGCCCCTGTCCTGTCCTCTGTAAGCCACACCCACTGCCACACATCAGCCCCTGTCCTGTCCTCTATAAGCCACACCCACTGCCACACATCAGCCCCTGTCCTGTCCTCTATAAGCCACACCCACTGCCACACATCAGCCCCTGTCCTGCCCTCCGTAAGCCACACCCACTGCCACACATCAGCCCCTGTCCTGTCCTCTGTAAGCCACACCCACTGCCACACATCAGCTCCTGTCCTGCCCTCCGTAAGCCACACCCACTGCCACTCATCAGCCCCTGTCCTGTCCTCTGTAAGCCACACCCACTGCCACACATCAGCCCCTGTCCTGCCCTCTGTAAGCCACACCCACTGCCACACATCAGCCCCTGTCCTGCCCTCCATAAGCCACACCCACTGCCACACATCAGCCCCTGTCCTGCCCTCCGTAAGCCACACCCACTGCCACACATCAGCCCCTGTCCTGTCCTCTATAAGCCACACCCACTGCCACACATCAGCCCCTGTCCTGCCCTCTGTAAGCCACACCCACTGCCACTCATCAGCCCCTGTCCTGCCCTCCGTAAGCCACACCCACTGCCACACATCAGCCCCTGTCCTGTCCTCTATAAGCCACACCCACTGCCACACATCAGCCCCTGTCCTGCCCTCTATAAGCCACACCCACTGCCACACATCAGCCCCTGTCCTGCCCTCTATAAGCCACACCCACTGCCACACATCAGCCCCTGTCCTGCCCTCTATAAGCCACACCCACTGCCACACATCAGCCCCTGTCCTGTCCTCTGTAAGCCACACCCACTGCCACACATCAGCCCCTGTCCTGCCCTCTGTAAGCCACACCCACTGCCACACATCAGACCCTGTCCTGTCCTCTGTAAGCCACACCCACTGCCACACATCAGCCCCTGTCCTGCCCTCCGTAAGCCACACCCACTGCCACACATCAGCCCCTGTCCTGCCCTCTATAAGCCACACCCACTGCCACACATCAGCCCCTGTCCTGCCCTCCGTAAGCCACACCCACTGCCACACATCAGCCCCTGTCCTGTCCTCTATAAGCCACACCCACTGCCACACATCAGCTCCTGTCCTGCCCTCCGTAAGCCACACCCACTGCCACACATCAGCCCCTGTGCTGTCCTCTATAAGCCACACCCACTGCCACACATCAGCCCCTGTCCTGCCCTCTGTAAGCCACACCCACTGCCACTCATCAGCCCCTGTCCTGTCCTCCGTAAGCCACACCCACTGCCACACATCAGCTCCTGTGCTGTCTCTGTAAGCCACACCCACTGCCACACATCAGCCCCTGTCCTGTCCTCTGTAAGCCACACCCACTGCCACACATCAGCCCCTGTCCTGTCCTCTATAAGCCACACCCACTGCCACACATCAGCCCCTGTGCTGTCCTCTGTAAGCCACACCCACTGCCACACATCAGCCCCTGTCCTGTTCTCTATAAGCCACACCCACTCCCCCTCATGCCCCGCCCTCTCAGCAGCCCCAGCATAAATAGACTAAGCTGACAGAAAGACACACAGAGGATTTACACACTCGCTCTGCTTTGATCTGATCTGAGATGATGATGATGCTGATGCTGATGAAGATGATGATGATGATGATGATGATGGTGATGAGTGTGTGATTGATGGATGATGCAGGATGCGCAGGAGCAGCGTTTATATCCCAGTGTCCACTGCTGCCGCTCTGCTGGTCTCGTCCTCCACGCTGTTCTTCGTCTTCACGTGAGTCGCCCACAATCCTCCACTTTCAGCCACACACACACACACACACACACACACACATACACACACACACACACACACACAGCTCGTGTTGATAGTGTTTACAGTTTGTGAAGGTGTGTGTTCTAGAGCTCTTTAGGCTGCTCTGGATGCTCTGGATGATGATGATGATGTGGATGATGATGATGATGTGGATGATGATGTGGATGATGATGATGATGTGGATGATGATGTGGATGATGATGATGATGTGGATGATCTTTGCCGGCGTCTCTGTCCCAGATTGGGTGTGTTTAGCTCTGATGGCACAGCAGATGGGAAGTTCCGGATTAGGATTTGCTCCCGATGCGTTTGATTCGCCGTCCAGGAAATATGGAGGTGTTCATCATGACCGCTGGATGAGTTTAAGCTCACAGAACCACATCTGTCATCTGATCATAACTCCAGTGAAAACTGTGTGAAACATATTAAACAATCATTTATTCCTGCAATCAAAGCTGAATTTATTACATTAGAAATACAGTAAAAATCATGAAATATTATTACAATTTAAAACTGTTGTTTTCTATCTAAATATATTGAAAGAAATAATTTATTCCTGTGATCAAAGCTGCTTTTATTAGATCATAACTCCAGTAAAAACTGTGTGAAATATATTTAAAAAATCATTTATTTCTGTGATCAAAGCTAAATTTAATAGATTACAAATACGTTAAAAATTATGAAATATTATTACAATTTAAAACTGTACACTTATGTAGGAAATATATTGAAAGAAATAATTTATTCCTGTGATCAAAGCTGAATTTATTACATTAGAAATACAGTAAAAATCATGAAATATTACAATTTAAAACTGTTGTTTTCTATCTAAATATATTGAAATAATTAATTTATTCCTGTGATCAAAGCTGCGTTTATCTGATCATAACTCCAGTAAAAACTGTGTGAAATATATTTAAAAAAATCAATTTAGTAGATTAGAAATACAGTAAAAATCATGAAATATTATTACAATTTAAAACTGTTGATTTATGCAGGAAATATATTGAAAATATAATTTATTTCTGTGATCAAAGCTGAATTTATTAGATTACAAATATGGTAAAAATCATGAAATATTATTACAATTTAAAACTGTTGTTTTCTATCTAAATATATTGAAATAATTAATTTATTCCTGTGATCAAAGCTGCGTTTATTAGATCATAACTCCAGTAAAAGCTGTGTGAAATATATTTAAAAAATAATTTATTTTTTGTGATCAAAGCTGAATTTATTAGATTACAAATACGGTAAAAAATTATGAAATATTATTACAATTTAAAACTGTTGACTTATGTAGGAAATATATTGAAAGAAATAATTTATTCCTGTAATCAAAGCTGAATTTATCATCATTAGTCCAGTCTTCAGTGTCACATGACCCTTCACTAATCATTCTCATATGAGGATCTGATGATCAACACACACTTATGATTATGATCAGCAGTTATGAACTATAATAGCACTGGAATAGATGAAGAAGAAGCTCAAATATAAGCGAGTTTTCATTGGTGTGTCATGTTTTCATCACTGCACTATTAATATAACATGAATAATGAAGAGATTGATCTGTTGTGTCTTTCTCTGACTTTTGAGAGAATCGTTTTGATTCATTTGATCATGTGACCCCGGATAAGAGATGTGTAGATCATCTTCATCTGAATAATAATCTTTAATGATGTGTGGTTTGTTAGGACAATATTTGTACGTCTGGAATCTGAGGATGGCAAATTATCTAAATATTGAGAAAAAAAGGAAACGCCACTGAAAGCTCATTCTCTGACTCTAGAGTTAAACAGAAGAGTCGAGCTTTAAACAGGAGAAATGTGGAAACTCTTTGGTCATTTGAGCGAGATGCTAACGGTCTAATCAGATTCAATGATCTATGCTAAGCTATGCTAACAGTGCCACCGCCCTGAAGATCGGCTCAAACTCAACCGTTTAACTCTAGAGAAGACGGAGAATGAGCTTTCACAAATAGTGGCGTTTTCCTTTAAAGTTGTCCAAATGAAGTCCTCAGCAATGCATATTACTACTAATAATACATTTATGATATATTTACGGCTGGAATATCTTCATGGAACATGATCTTAATATCCTGATGATTTTCGGCATAAAGAAAAATGTATAATTTTGACCCATAATGTGTTTGACCCATTGCCCAGGTCACATGTCTTGCTTTGAGTCTCTAGGAACGCATGCAGATTTCCCAGCATGCAGTGCGTGAAGCGTGATTATTTATGACTGTAATCTTCGGCTGCTGTTGTGGAGATCGATTGGCCTTTAGTGACTGAACTAATGAAAGTGCGGCGCTCCATCCAAACCACTGAAGCCTCTGCTGTCTGTGAGAACTGATTATGAGTTATTATGGATATAATTGTTTGCTTATTATTAGAACAGATATTCTAGTGGAAGACTAACACAGTTGTATTATACACCGATCAGGCATAGTGTTGGTCCCCTGACCCGTCTCTGATGGACTCCTCTAGACCCCTGAAGGTGTGCTGTGGTATCCGGCACCAAGATGTTAGCAGCAGATCCTTTAAGTCCTGTAATTTGCGAGGTGGGGCTTCCATGGATCGGACTTGTTTGTTCAGCTCATCCCACAGATGCTCGATTGGATTGAGATCCCATGACCCTGTGGCCGGTTCTCCACTGGTCCTCCATGACCCTGTGACCGGTTCTCCACTGGTCCTCCATGACCCTGTGGCCGGTTCTCCACTGGTCCTCCATGACCCTGTGACCGGTTCTCCACTGGTCCTCCATGACCCTGTGGCCGGTTCTCCACTGGTCCTCCATGACCCTGTGGCCGGTTCTCCACTGGTCCTCCATGACCCTGTGGCTGGTTCTCCACTGGTCCTCCATGACCCTGTGGCCGGTTCTCCACTGGTCCTCCATGACTCTGTGGCCGGTTCTCCACTGGTCCTTCATGACCCTGTGGCCGGTTCTCCACTGGTCCTCCATGACCCTGTGGCCGGTTCTCCACTGGTCCTTCATGACCCTGTGGCCGGTTCTCCACTGGTCCTCCATGACCCTGTGGCCGTTCCCCACTGGTCCTTCATGACCCTGTGGCCGGTTCTCCACTGGTCCTCCATGACCCTGTGGCCGGTTCTCCACTGGTCCTTCATGACCCTGTGGCCGGTTCTCCACTGGTCCTCCATGACCCTGTGGCCGGTTCTCCACTGGTCCTCCATGACCCTGTGGCCGGTTCTCCACTGGTCCTTCATGACCCTGTGGCTGGTTCTCCACTGGTCCTTCATGACCCTGTGGCCGGTTCTCCACTGGTCCTCCATGACCCTGTGGCCGGTTCTCCACTGGTCCTCCATGACCCTGTGGCCGGTTCTCCACTGGTCCTCCATGACCCTGTGGCCGGTTCTCCACTGGTCCTCCATGACCCTGTGGCCGGTTCTCCACTGGTCCTTCATGACCCTGTGGCCGGTTCTCCACTGGTCCTTCAAGACCCTGTGGCCGGTTCTCCACTGGTCCTCCATGACCCTGTGGCCGGTTCTCCACTGGTCCTCCATGACCCTGTGGCCGGTTCTCCACTGGTCCTTCATGACCCTGTGGCCGGTTCTCCACTGGTCCTTCATGACCCTGTGGCCGGTTCTCCACTGGTCCTTCATGACCCTGTGGCCGGTTCTCCACTGGTCCTCCATGACCCTGTGGCCGGTTCTCCACTGGTCCTCCATGACCCTGTGGCCGGTTCTCCACTGGTCCTCCATGACCCTGTGGCCGGTTCTCCACTGGTCCTTCATGACCCTGTGGCCGGTTCTCCGCTGGTCCTCCATGACCCTGTGGCCGGTTCTCCACTGGTCCTCCATGACCCTGTGGCCGGTTCTCCACTGGTCCTCCATGACCCTGTGGCCGGTTCTCCACTGGTCCTTCATGACCCTGTGGCCGGTTCTCCACTGGTCCTTCATGACCCTGTGACCGGTTCTCCACTGGTCCTTCATGACCCTGTGACCGGTTCTCCACTGGTCCTTCATGACCCTGTGGCCGGTTCTCCACTGGTCCTTCATGACCCTGTGGCCGGTTCTCCACTGGTCCTCCATGACCCTGTGGCCGGTTCTCCACTGGTCCTCCATGACCCTGTGACCGGTTCTCCACTGGTCCTCCATGACCCTGTGGCCGGTTCTCCACTGGTCCTCCATGACCCTGTGGCTGGTTCTCCACTGGTCCTCCATGACCCTGTGGCCGGTTCTCCACTGGTCCTCCATGACTCTGTGGCCGGTTCTCCACTGGTCCTTCATGACCCTGTGGCCGGTTCTCCACTGGTCCTCCATGACCCTGTGGCCGGTTCTCCACTGGTCCTCCATGACCCTGTGGCCGGTTCTCCACTGGTCCTCCATGACCCTGTGGCCGGTTCTCCACTGGTCCTCCATGACCCTGTGGCCGGTTCTCCACTGGTCCTTCATGACCCTGTGGCCGGTTCTCCACTGGTCCTCCATGACCCTGTGGCCGGTTCTCTACTGGTCCTCCATGACCCTGTGGCCGGTTCTCTACTGGTCCTCCATGACCCTGTGGCCGGTTCTCCACTGGTCCTTCATGACCCTGTGGCCGGTTCTCCGCTGGTCCTCCATGACCCTGTGGCCGGTTCTCCACTGGTCCTCCATGACCCTGTGGCCGGTTCTCCACTGGTCCTCCATGACCCTGTGACCGGTTCTCCACTGGTCCTTCATGACCCTGTGACCGGTTCTCCACTGGTCCTTCATGACCCTGTGGCCGGTTCTCCACTGGTCCTTCATGACCCTGTGGCCGGTTCTCCACTGGTCCTCCATGACCCTGTGGCCGGTTCTCCACTGGTCCTCCATGACCCTGTGACCGGTTCTCCACTGGTCCTCCATGACCCTGTGGCCGGTTCTCCACTGGTCCTTCATGACCCTGTGGCCGGTTCTCCACTGGTCCTCCATGACCCTGTGGCCGGTTCTCCACTGGTCCTCCATGACCCTGTGGCCGGTTCTCCACTGGTCCTCCATGACCCTGTGACCGGTTCTCCACTGGTCCTTCATGACCCTGTGGCCGGTTCTCCACTGGTCCTTCATGACCCTGTGGCCGGTTCTCCACTGGTCCTTCATGACCCTGTGGCCGGTTCTCCACTGGTCCTCCATGACCCTGTGGCTGGTTCTCCACTGGTCCTCCATGACCCTGTGGCCGGTTCTCCACTGGTCCTCCATGACCCTGTGACCGGTTCTCCACTGGTCCTTCATGACCCTGTGGCCGGTTCTCCACTGGTCCTTCATGACCCTGTGGCCGGTTCTCCACTGGTCCTCCATGACCCTGTGGCCGGTTCTCCACTGGTCCTCCATGACCCTGTGGCCGGTTCTCCACTGGTCCTCCATGACCCTGTGGCCGGTTCTCCACTGGTCCTTCATGACCCTGTGGCCGGTTCTCCACTGGTCCTTCAAGACCCTGTGGCCGGTTCTCCACTGGTCCTCCATGACCCTGTGGCCGGTTCTCCACTGGTCCTCCATGACCCTGTGGCCGGTTCTCCACTGGTCCTTCATGACCCTGTGGCCGGTTCTCCACTGGTCCTTCATGACCCTGTGGCCGGTTCTCCACTGGTCCTTCATGACCCTGTGGCCGGTTCTCCACTGGTCCTCCATGACCCTGTGGCCGGTTCTCTACTGGTCCTCCATGACCCTGTGGCCGGTTCTCCACTGGTCCACTGACCCAGTCATCTAGCCGTCACAATCTGGTCCTTGTCAAACTCGCTCAAATCCTTACGCTTGGAGGGTTAGGGGTTGAGATCATCAGTGTTATTCAGCAGTCATAATGTTATGCCTGATTGGTGTTTTATAAAAGCAATAAAACACAAGATGAATAGTCACTATTTTCTTGCACAGGTAAAATGAAGAGCACATCTGTGTGTGTATATTGTCATATCTGCAGTGTGTATGTGTGTGTATATTGTCTGCAGTGTGTGTGTGTGTATGTGTGTGTATATTGTCATATCTGCAGTGTGTGTGTGTATGTGTGTGTATATTGTCTGCAGTGTGTGTGTGTGTATGTGTGTGTATATTGTCATATCTGCAGTGTGTGTGTGTATGTGTGTGTATATTGTCTGCAGCGTGTGTGTGTGTGTGTGTGTGTGTGTGTATTGTCTGCAGTGTGTGTGTGTGTGTGTGTGTGTGTGTGTGTGTGTGTGTGTGTGTGTGCTGCTGTTGGCTTCTCATCAGGGATCGGAGTGTGTGCAGATGGTCAGCCGCTGTAATCCGTTGATAAGAAATCAGGATCTTAAAGAGAAAAGCCTTTGTCCTCGCACAGAAATCATTTGTTCGTGACCCACATTCAGGGATGAACTCACTTTCCCAGAGCTCATGCGTTACATCGCCTCAGATCTGAGAGTGTGTGAGATCCAGCATAAGTGAAGTAGAACAGAACATCAGTCTGATCTGAGACCAGCTAATGTGTGGATTTGTGTTAGTATATGTGACACTATAGCTGTGTCCTTCAAATGCAGCTGCCGTCCGTGTTGCCAAGTCCCCGTTTGTTCAGCCGAATTAGGCTACTTTTAAGTTGTTGCCGCGGGTGAAAAATTATTTCTGCGGGTTTGTTTCTACCCCATAAGTACGATTTCGCCGCTCCAACACCCCAAACGGTAACAGTACATAAAACAGGTGGAAGAAAATGTTTTTCTGTAGTCTTTTATTGAGCTGGTGAAGCCTCTGTCAGCGGGACATCGTCTGGATCAGGACATATTCACTGACTTATTCACCGGCTGCCATGTCGCTAAGATGTTTTCAGAAAGAGGGAAGAATAAATTAAATTAACTCACATCCTCAAAGCAAACAACAAAATATTTTAACATGCATAACTGTTCTATGAACTCTGCAGGACAGCGGCCCTGATCTAGAAGACATATTTCTAGTGTATTTTATTTTTAGATTCTTTTTTAAACGATAACTAATATCAAAATGTAATATCCATGTGTTAAAAGTCAGTTTTTCATAAAACCACAATATTTGCCTCTGAGATGAAGTTGAATAAAAATCTGAGGTACTTCACAATTATACTCAAATACAGAACAAATGTATTTCGTTACATTATTTGTAATATTTAGCAACTGTTGACCGCTGCCGTTGAAGAGAACTGAAATCAACATTTATTCTGGACTTTAAAGTTATATTCAACTGCCTAAAAACAAAACAACTAAAGATGTTTACCTCGGCCCATTTATGTGCACAATAAAGAATATAAACTATATAAAATCGTATGTTGGTAACATATTAGTCAACATTTTATTTTTATCAGTAGATACATTAGATTACTGGAGTAAATTGAAACCCAATACTTTTTTTATTTTATTTTATTTGCATTTAAAAGTGTAATCTGGCAATTTCTCTTCAAAAGTCTGACGTCGCGGCGCGCAAGGACTTCTGCGGTAGGCCAGGCTGCGGAGCGTCCGTCAGACTATCCTTCACTTCATGGGAAAAGATGGACGCGTTTGCAGGCCGTATTTTGAAGGCGCCTTCGAAGGACCTACGAATTGGGACAGTCTTCGTCGCGGAGACGCAATCCGCTACACCTTCCACTGTAAACGAGTCTCGTGCGTCCTTTGAAGGATTCAGCCCTTGAATTGGGACACAGCTTATAATATATACAGAAGCAGAGTTCAGGTGTGCAATAAGTCCAAATATTACACTAAATATTCCACACTCAACTGTAAGTGGGATTATAACAAAGTGGAAGCCATTGGGAACAACAGCAACTCAGCCACAAAGAGTGGGGTCAGCGCATGCTGAGGGTCACAGAGCGGGGTCATCCAAGCCTTACATCACCAAGTGCAATGCAAAGTGTGGGATGCAGTGGGGTAAAGTGCGCCGCCACTGGACTCTGAGTGACCAATCACGCTTCTCTGTCTGAAAATCCCATGGACGAGTCTGGGTTTGGCAGTTGCCAGGAGAACGGGACTTGCCTGATTGCTTTGTGCCAAGTGTAAAGTTTGGTGGAGGGGGGATTATGGGGTGGGGTTGTTTTTCAGGGGTTAGTTCCAGTGAAAGGAACTCTTAATGCTTCACCAAGACATTTTGGACAATTTCATGCTCCCAACTTTGTGGGCCCAGTTTGGGGACGGCCCCTTCCTGTCCCAGCATGACTGACCAGTGCTCAAAGCGTCTCCATAAAGACATGATGAGGAGTTTGGTGGAGGAACTGGAGTCCTGACCTCAACCCCATAGAACAGCTTTGGGATGAATTAGAGCGGAGACTGAGAGCCAGGCCTTCTCGTCCAACATCACAAATGAAGAATCCCCATAAACACACTCCTAAACCTGGAGGAAAGAAGAGCTGAAGCTGTTAGAGCGACTCCATATTAAACCCTACAGAAATAATATATATCTTATTGCTTACTTCTTGTTTGTGTGTGTTAAACGTGAGTCGGGCAGATTCACTCATATACTGTACATCAGGGCTGAGCGATTGTTGAGGACTGAACCGCTGCAGGTGTTATAGTGTGTGTTCGTATGGATCCAGCAGTTTTTCAGGCGGGGGTTTGATCCAGTAATCTGGGATTAGTGATGTAGGACAGACCCTCCATCCCCCCGTTACTACAGGAGCGGCTGACACACACACACACACACACACACACACACACACACACACACACACACACACACACACACACACACACAGAAATAAAGCGGCACACTTCCAACAATGCATAAAACATCAGCAGTGCAAAATGACCATGCTCACACACACACACACACACACACACACACACACACTCATGAATACATTTAGTTCATTGCATTGTGATGTTCATGTTGTGTATTTTTTTCTCAATATGTAATAACTGTTAATTTCTGTTCATGTTTGTTCTGTTTCAGTTAGTAACTGAAGTGTAGATTCAATTTGCAGAATTATAAGAAAATCAGATGTTTGAAATAAATGATAAACTCCAAAAAGACAATCAGGTAATCGTAATGTAACATCATTGAAAAAAAGATTTTTTTCTGTACAAAAAAATTGCTAAACTTTGACAAAATTAATTCATTTTAATTGTTATAAATGTGATTTCATAACATTTAGATATGAATCCAACTGAAAAATACTTGTGAAAAGAGTCAAATAGTAGAGCTCTGCAGACATTTACTGGTAAAAGTCTTTTATTTTTTATTTTAAAACTGTATTTTCCACAAGATGGGCAAAAATCTTGCACTAAACCATGTCAAATTATCCCCACGAATTCTTCTAGCGGCTCCTCCCCCTAGTGGGCGGCGTCATGTTTCATATTACAACATTTATTATCAAAATCTTTTCTAATCTTGACAAAACACATATCGTCGGAAAGGTCTGAGTCTCAAGGCTCCATATTTGTTAAATGTTTTGTGATGGAAGTGATAGAAATTTAGTGATTTGTTACAGGAAAATGCATTTTAAAAAATTCAATGGAATGTGTGACACCTGGTGGCTGTTTTTGGTTCAGCGCCTAAACTAAATCTTTAATTTGTGTGATATCAACTTCACATTTGGAACACAACTTGGTTAGACACATGGCTTTGATTTTATAGTAATGTTTGAGTAAACATTTTTTGTAAAATAAATATTTAAAAAAATATTTAGTACAGTATTTTTAATTTACAGTAAATTTAAACTTTCATACTTAGAAATTAGAAAGTTAGAAATTTGGGTCTTTTATAAAGTGAATTTTACATAAAAACTGATTTTCCATTAAATCCATTAAAAATATATGTTTTAATTTATTTATATAAATGTAAAAATTATTATAAATACGCCAAAAACTGCACATATGTTGAGCAAAAACAGTAATAAACAGAGTAAAATTACATTTGTTCTAAAGAAAACAATTGTTTTGTTACAAAATGACATGTTGTTGCCTGGGGTCAGTGGAGTGTAAAGGGTTAATCTGATGAAGGCGGATTCTTAAAGTCAACATGAAACGGCTTTAAATTAGGGCTGTCAAAAGATTAATCGCATCCAAAATAAAAGTTTGTGTTTACATAATATATGTGTGTGTGTACTCTGTTCATTATTATTTATATATAAATACACACACATTCATGTATATATTTAAGAAGAAAATATTATTTTTTATATATAAAACATTTATATATATATATTATAGATTATATAAATGTATATACAGTATATACATGCAAATATTTCTTAAATATATACATGAATGTGTGTGTATTTATATATAAATAATAATTAACAGAGTACACACACATATATTATGTAAATACAAACTTTTATTTTGGATGTGATTAATCGTGATTCATCTTTTGACAGCTCTAGTTTAAAGCCGCTTCACCTGATGTGTTTTGAGGCTGAAGTGTTTCCTCTTCTTCACAGGTGTCCTTGGCTCGCTCAGAACGTGTCTGTGGTTTTCCCACCATGTGCCGGGATCGTGTTCCTCTTTGTCATGGCAAACTTCACCATGGCAACGTTCATGGATGCCGGCGTGTTCCCGAGGGGTAAGTCGAGTCATTATCTCAGATGAATCTGAGCGCTGCAATCACACATTAGTGACACACAACAACACGATCCTGCTGTTTTATTTCTCCTGATGTTGCTCTGGCGTCTCTACAGCAGCTCAAACACACTTTAACTCTCTCATCATCTCCACTGACGCTTCAGTCTCTAAGCCCCGCCTCTCTGAGAGCTGCTCTGCTCTGATTGGTCAGAAAGCAAGCGCTCATTATCATATCTGAATCTCAGCTCTTGACACACAGTGACACGATACGGGTTTGATGGTCTCAATCTCAGACAGCGCCTTCTCCACATGAACAACACCACCCAAACTCTTCCAGTGAGTGAGGGCGGGGCTAAGAGACGCTACTCAGCCAATCAAGAGCAGAGCTCTTTCAGCTGTATTACATGTGTTTTCACTGCAGCCAATGAGGACGAGGATAAGGACGAGGACTTCCGCGCGCCGCTCTACAAGATGGTGGAGGTGCGCGGCGTGCAGGTGCGCATGAAGTGGTGCAACTCCTGCCACTTCTACCGGCCGCCCAGGTGTTCACACTGCAGCGTGTGTGATCACTGCGTGGAGGTGAGACATCTGTCTGTCTGTCTGACTGTCTGTCTGTCTGTCTGACTGACTGTCTGATTGTCTGACTGTCTGATTGTCTTTCTGGCTCTGTCTGATTGATTGTTTGTCTGTCTGTCTGTCTGTCTGTCTGATTGTCTGTCTGGGTCTGTCTGTCTGATTGTCTGTCTGGCTGATTGTCTGGCTGATTGTCTGTCTGACTGTCTGTCTGTCTGTCTGTCTGTCTGTCTGATTGTCTGTCTGGCTGATTGTCTGGCTGATTGTCTGTCTGACTGTCTGTCTGTCTGTCTGTCTGTCTGATTGTCTGTCTGGCTGATTGTCTGGCTGATTGTCTGTCTGACTGTCTGTCTGTCTGTCTGTCTGTCTGTCTGTCTGACTGTCTGTCTGGGTCTGTCTGATTGTCTGTCTGTCTGTCTGTCTGTCTGTCTGTCTGTCTGTCTGTCTGTCTGACTGACTGACTGTCTGATTGTCTGTCTGGCTGATTGTCTGTCTGTCTGTCTGTCTGTCTGACTGTCTGATTGTCTGTCTGGCTGATTGTCTGTCTGTCTGTCTGATTGTCTTTCTGTCTGTCTGTCTGATTGTCTGTCTGTCTGTCTGTCTGTCTGACTGACTGACTGTCTGATTGTCTGTCTGGCTTATTGTCTGTCTGTCTGTCTGTCTGACTGACTGTCTGATTGTCTGTCTGGCTGATTGTCTGTCTGTCTGACTGTCTGATTGTCTGTCTGGGTCTGTCTGTCCGTCTGTCTGTCTGTCTGTCTGTCTGTCTGACTGACTGTCTGATTGTCTGTCTGGCTGATTGTCTGTCTGTCTGTCTGTCTGTCTGTCTGATTGTCTGTCTGTCTGTCTGACTGACTGTCTGATTGTCTGTCTGATTGTCTGTCTGTCTGTCTGTCTGTCTGTCTGTCTGTCTGACTGACTGTCTGATTGTCTGTCTGGCTGATTGTCTGTCTGTCTGATTGTCTGTCTGGGTCTGTCTGATTGTCTGTCTGACTGACTGTCTGATTGTCTGTCTGGCTGATTGTCTGTCTGTCTGTCTGTCTGTCTGTCTGTCTGTCTGTCTGTCTGATTGTCTGTCTGTCTGACTGTCTGGTTGTCTGTCTGTCTGTCTGTCTGTATGTCTGTCTGACTATCTGGTTGTCTGTCTGTCTGACTGTCTGATTGTCTGTCTTTCTGACTATCTGATTGTCTCTCTGTCTGATTGTCTGTCTTTCTGACTATCTGATTGTCTGTCTGTCTGATTGTCTGTCTGTCTGTCTGTCTGGTTGTCTGTCTGTCTGTCTGTCTGTCTGACTGTCTGGTTATCTGTCTGTCTGTCTGACTGTCTGATTGTCTGTCTTTCTGACTATCTGATTGTCTGTCTGTCTGATTGTCTGTCTGTCTGACTGTCTGATTGTCTGTCTTTCTGACTATCTGATTGTCTGTCTGTCTGTCTAATTGTCTGTCTGTATGTATGACTGTCTGATTGTCTGTCTGTATGTATGACTGTCTGATTGGCTGTCTGTCTGACTGTCTGATTATCTGTCTGTCTGACTGTCTGATTATCTGTCTGTCTGATTGTCTGACTGTCTGATTGTCTGTCTGACTGTCTGTCTGATTGTCTGTCTGTCTGTCTGACTGTCTGTCTGTTTGTCTGTCTGTTCAGTAATTTTGGTCTTCTGGCTGGAGTGAGATTTTTATGGCTTAATCAATCATAAGCAACTTATTCATTGTAATACTTAACCTGTTAACTTTCACCCCTTTTTGAACAGACATTAAAATATATAGAATAATGAGCATAAGAGTAAAGAGTAGGTTATAGGTTAGGAAAGTGTCTGTGTGTGTTCAGGACTTCGACCATCACTGTCCCTGGGTGAACAACTGCATCGGGAGGCGCAACTATCGCTTCTTCTTCCTCTTCCTGCTGTCTCTGAGCCTCCACATGGCGGCCGTGATCTCCGGAGCGCTCCTGCTGGTCCTGGATCACCTGGAGAACCTGTGGGAACTGCACAGCGCTGTCTCGTATCCTCAGCTGACAGACATCAGGCTTCAGAAGCAGCATCAGTGTTTCACTTCAGGGGCTGGTGCAGTGGGTTAAACCACTGAACTGATATGCAGAAGGTTGCTGGTTCGATCCCAGCGGTCAGTGTGTCCTGGAGCAAGGCACTTTACTCCATGATGGCAGACAGACAGACAATCAGACAGACAGACAATAAGACAGACAGACCCAGACAGTCAGACAGACCCAGACAGTCAGACAGACAGACAGACAGACAGGCAAACAGACAGACAGACAGACAGACCCAGACAGACAGACAATCAGACAGACAGACAGACAATCAGGCAAACAGACAATCAGGCAAACAGACAATCAGACAGACAGACAGACCCAGACAGACAGTCATACAGACAGACAGAGACCCAGACAGACAGTCAGACAGACAGTCATACAGACAGACAGACCCAGACAGACAGTCATACAGACAGACAGAGACCCAGACAGACAGTCCGACAGACCCAGACAGACAGTCATACAGACCCAGACAGACAGTCAGACAGACAGACAGACAGACAGACAGAGAGACCCAGACAGACAGTCAGTCATACAGACAGACAGACAGACCCAGACAAACAGTCAGACAGACAATCAGACTGACCCAGACAGTCAGACAGACAGACAGACAGACAATCGACAGACAGACAGACAGACAGACAGACAGGCAAACAGACAATCAGACAGACAGACCCAGACAGACAGACAATTAGACAGACACTCAGACAGACCCAGACAGACAGTCATACAGACAGACAGACCCAGACAGACAGACCCACACAGACAGACAGACAGACCCAGACAGACAATCAGACAGGCAAACAGACAATCAGACAGACAGACCCAGACAGACAGACAATTAGACAGACAGACACTCAGACAGACCCAGACAGACAGTCATACAGACAGACAGACCCAGACAGACAGACACACCCAGACAGACAATCAGACAGGCAAACAGACAATCAGACAGACAGACAGACACACACACCCAGACAGATAGACAATCAGACAGGCAGGCAAACAGACAATCAGACAGACAGACAGACAGACAGACATGCAAACAGACAATCAGACAGACAGACCCAGACAGACAGACAGACAGACAATTAGGCAAACAGACAATCAAACAGACCCAGACAGACAGACAGACAGACAGACAATCAGACAGACCCAGACAGACAGACAATCAGACAGACAGACAGTCAAACAGTCAGACAGACAGACAGACAGACAGACAGAAAGACAGACAGACAGATAGATACAAACAGTCAGTCAGACAGACAGACAGTCATACAGACAGACAGACAGACAGACAGACCCAGACAGTCATACAGACAGACAGACAGACCCAGACAGACAGACAGACACACCCAGACAGTCCGACAGACAGACCCAGTCAGACAGACAGACAGACAGACAGACAATCAGACACTCAGACAAACCCAGACAGACAGACAATCAGACAGACAGACAGACACAGACAGTCAGTCAGTCAGACAGACAGACAGACAGACAGACAGACAGACCCAGACAGACAGTCATACAGACAGACAGACAGACAGACAGAGACCCAGACAGACAGTTAGACAGACAGACAGACAGACCCAGACAGACAGTCATACAGACAGACAGAGACCCAGACAGACAGACAGACAGACATACAGACCCAGACAGACAGTCATACAGACAGACAGACCCAGACAGACAGTCATACAGACAGACAGAGACCCAGACAGACAGTCCGACAGACCCAGAGAGACAGTCATACAGACCCAGACAGACAGTCAGAAAGACAGACAGACAGACAGACAGACAGACAGACAGACCCAGACAGACAGTCAGTCATACAGACAGACAGACCCAGACAAACAGTCAGACAGACAATCAGACTGACCCAGACAGTCAGACAGACAGACAGACAGACAGACAGTCAGACAGACAGACAGACAGACAGACAGACAGACCCAGACAGACAGTCAGACAGACAGACAGACAGACAGACCCAGACAGACAGACAGACAGACCCAGTCTGACAGACAGACAGACAGACAGACAGACAGTCATACAGACAGACCCAGACAGTCCGACAGACAGACCCAGACAGTCCGACAGACAGACAGACAGACAGACAATCGACAGACAGACAGACAGACCCAGACAGACAGTCAGACAGGCAGACAGACAGACCCAGACAGACAGACAGACAGACAGACAGACAGACCCAGACAGTCCAACAGACAGACAGACCCAGTCCGACAGACAGACAGACAGACAGACCCAGACAGACAGACAGACAGTCCGACAGACAGACAGACAGACAGACAGACAATCAGACACTCAGACAGACCCAGACAGACAGACAATTAGACAGACAGACACAGACAGACAGACAGACAGGCAGACAGACAGACCCCGACAGACAGTCAGACATACAGACAGATGCTTTGTCCTTTGGATAAAAGCGTCTGCCAAATGCATAAATGTAAATGTAAATGTTCACTTTATTATAATCTGAACCTCTTCATCATCATCACACACACACACACACACACACACACGACTCTGAGTGGTCCTTGACGGAGTGTGTTCAGGCTGGCGGTCATGAGTGTGTCCGGTTTGTTCTTCGTCCCGGTCTTGGGTCTGGCCTGCTTTCATCTGGTGCTGGTGGCTCGAGGACGCACCACAAACGAACAGGTGAGATCCCGACTGACCCGACCCAATCCTGCCCGACACTGGACCGGCTCTCACAGAACCTCTTCACAGGTGACCGGGAAGTTCCAGGGAGGAGTGAATCCGTTCACACGCGGCTGCTGCCTCAACCTCCAGCTCGTCCTGTTCCGTCCCATCATGCCCAGGTGAGCGGATCCTGCTCAACCAAACCTGAAAACGGGACCTCCCACAAATTCCCCAATTCTGATTGTCTGCCTGTCTGTCTGACTATCTGTCTGATTGTCTGTCTGGATCTGTTGGACTGTCTGATTGTCTGTCTGATTGTCTGTCTGACTATCTGTCTGTCTCTCTGGGTCTGTCT
>NC_137118.1:47920892-47930892 GCF_949357685.1 Gobio gobio | reverse complement strand
TGACAGCCCTAATATATATATATGTAAAGTTTTTATTTATATTTATAATTAGTTTTTATTTTTATATTTTCCATTTTATTTAAAATTTTAGTAATTTTATTTATTTTTTTGGTTTATATATATATATATATATATATATATATATATATATATATATATATATATATATATATATATATATATATATATATATATATATATATATATATATATATATATATATATATAAAATATGTGTATTTGATTTTTATATCCTTTATAGTCATTTTAGTGCGTAAAGTAAAGTTCGTCACGAACTTCCATGTTGGCTTGATAAAGTTTTTCTGAAAGTTTGAAAGCTTCCTAGCATGTTTTAGCATGTTTTAATTTTTTTCTATGTTGTACTTGGGGTAATTTTATTTCATGTAACACACATTTTTTTATGTATTAGTTTCATAACTTTGAAAGGTTTCAAAGTAGCCCCCCCGCCCCCCCCAATCAGGTATCTGTATCTGTATGTGTATAATGTTAGTGTTATTTTGATGTGTTTGTGTCAGTCTCTGGAGGAAGGAGATGATCCAGACAGTAAAGGTCTGACCAGTCCTCCTCCACTGCCCCCTAAACCAGACCCAGTCCTGCTCAGGAACCATCTGGCGGCTTTGGAAGGTGAGTGGACGTGTGGCGGCTCTTGGAAGCGTCGAGCAGGATCATTAAATGAAACACTAAATGTGTTCCTGTCCTCTTATTGTGCTTTATAATAGAGAGTTTGCTCCAGTCCAGAGCCGGAATGCCTTCAGGACACAAAATGAATCAGCTCCAGACTTCAGAGTCGCCCACAAAAGTGCTGTACCAAGTCCCCAGAGATCAGGTGAGCCCCTGTTCATCTGCTTAGAGCTGGGCGATGGGACCCAAACCTGAACCGAGATAGAGGCCGTTTTAAACCACAGTACGGAACGCCATCACAGTATAGAAATTCTGCCTGAAATCTGCCTTATATTGTCTCTAAAATGTTAAAAGTGTTATGAACTGGCTTTTTAATTTTTTTTATACTGAGGTCAACCGGTTTTTTCATTCAGAAACATCATCATGAATCATGCTATTTTCTGCCCTGGTTTTGAGGCTCTCTGAAGAAGCGCTGGGTTTTGATGGGCGTGCCGCACTGAAGACTTGGAAGTACACGCCCACGCCCACGGCTAGGATTGGATAAGATTTGCATATTTAATGAGCTTCATCTCCTCTCAGTGCATGTGGGGATGGTTTTGAAAGCGTGTGGAGAATCGATCACTCACAGGACTCGCAAAACGTCTTTATCAAACAAACACAGATTCATCTCATCACCCGCCATTGACTGGAATGTTATTTTTGTATGACTTGGCTCGCCCGATCGGTGAATATAACCGCGAACCGTACACACTAGGGATGCAACAATACAGTTAGTCCACGGTTCAATACATACCTCGGTTTTTAACCACGGTTTTTGGTTCGGTTCGGTTCTGATGTCTTGTCAGTTTTTTGTTATTCTATTTTTAAGCGACAGGAACAGCAAGAGGTTAAGGAGAAAAAAGACAATTTTTTATTGCAATACTCTTTCTTTATTTTACTTAAAATAATTGAAACACCTTACTTAAACTTAAAACTTTACTTAAAAAAAACCCTTGTACACAATCCTAGTGTATTGTATAATATAATATATATATATAAAGATTTACACTGGCAGCTCAGAGCTGTACAGCAGCATTTAAGTATGAAATTGAATGAATAAATGTAAAAATAAAACACTTCACAGACTTCACTATAAAATATACACTGATTCTTATTAAAGCTGCTGTATTAAAGTTCTTCAGTCAAGAGCAGTGAGTGATTTTCTCTTTGTCTTTTGTTGTTGTATTAACATTAAATGGATAGTTCACTCAAAAATGAGAATTGAATACAGGTTTGGAACAATATTAGAGTGAGTAAATAATAACATAATTTTAGAGGTGGACTGTCCCTTTAAGGACCGCGTGTTCACTACTGCATTGCTGTCAATTTGCTTTCAAGACCTGCGTGCATCTAATATACAGAAACGCGCCGATTTTACTTTTATTTTAGACATAACCGACTGTGTTTATGTTAACCTCGTGTGTATTTGACAGTATTAGCGCAGTAAGACGACTACTTAGTCCAGTAATCACGTGTTTGACAAGCGTTCAGTGCGCGCGCTCGGAAAAGCGCATGTTTAAACCGCACACACGCCGGCAAGGCTTTAAAACGCATACAAATAATGAACTTTGGTGATTGTGAATTACTATAGTGTTCCGTGAGTATAACTCTACCACTGACCTGTGATGTGAATATATGTCGCGTTGTTCAGTAGGCCTATATTGGGATGGAGGCAAATTATAGAATTTGTAGAAAAATACTTAATTAAGTGCAAAACCGAAAAACCGCAATTCACATGCGCGTATTGAACCGTGAATGCCGTACCGAACGGTTCAATATTATATTGAGAATTGTGGCATCCCTAGTACACACACACACACGCAAGAAATATAGCCCGTCTGAAAAACACACACTCCGGGACGTTGGGCTTTGCGAGCTGCCGTTACAAGTCTGAGTCTGATCCCGAATGAACCAATAACAGCTTCTCCAGCCTGTGAGCGCGTGCTGAGGTGTGTAATCAATAGATATCAAACCATCTGTAACAATGCAATACTAAAACATATAAACACGTTTTACTCACATTAGTGTGTTCAGCGTTCCTGTCAGATCCAGAAGCACAGCATTGTGTTTTAATCTCAATATGTCTGCAGATCCAGTCTCCACCTGTGTCTTGTTTACAAACGAATCCGCGGTTAAATGAAGCCAACAAACGCGCAATGTCTTACACACGTGAGCTGGACCCGTTTAGCTCCTCGAATTTAAGGCGGAGCTTCTGCGTCCTATGACATCAGTGGTCGACATATTCAGAGATCGCTCGTTTTCTGGGTCTGGTGTCTATAAAAGCTTTTCTTTGACTAACAAGGACGTTTTCAGCTCTGAAACTTACAGGATATTCTTATATCATCATGCACTTTATATATCAAAGGCTCAAAGGAAAGTTGATTTCTCAATTCATCACCCCTTTAAACTCTCATCAGACTCTTTGGCTATTTTTCATATGTTGTATCTCCACTGATTTGTTTTGAGTATTGCACATTCTCGCTTATAATGTATTAAAACGACCATTATCGAAATGCCTTAAAGGGATAGTTCACCCAAAAATGAAAATTCGCCCATGATTTACTCTCCCTCAAGTCATCCGAGGTGTGTGTGACATTCTTCTTTCAGACGAATAAAATCTGAGTTATATTACAAAAGTCCAGGCTAATCCAAGCATTAGAATTGGATTCATAGTTGCTCTGTTTTTGAAGTCCATAAAAGTGCATCTATCCATCATATAACTGCTCCAGCGGCTCTGGGGTGTTGATAAAGGCCTTCTGAAGCGAATCAACGCGTTTGTGTAAGAAAAATATCCATATTTATAACTTTATCAAGTAAAGTTTCGGCCGACCGCCTTCCCTGTTCAATTTATGGAGAAAGTGTTGAAAGTTCGCCTGCGGATGGAAAGACTAACACGACCAGGTCATGACGTCACGAACACATCTCGAGTTTCACTTTCAACATTCAACACTTTTCCACGGAAGGCGGAGGTCGAAAGTTTACTTGATAAAGTTTTAAATATGGATATTTTTCTTACACAAACGCATTGATTCGCTTCAGAAGGCCTTTATTAACACCCCAGAGCCGCTGGAGCAGTTATATGACGGACAGATGCACTTTTTATGAACTTCAAAAACAGAGCAACTATGAATCAAATTCTAATGCTTGGATTAGCCTGGACTTTTGTAATATAACTCAGATTTTATTCGTCTTCGTGAAAGAAGAATGTCACACACACCTCGGATGACTTGAGGGAGAGTAAATTATGGGATAATTTTAATTTTGGGTGAACTATCCCTTTAATTACTTTCATGTATCAGTCCGAGCATCACACTTCGGTTACTACTTTTGTTGCTTACTCTCGCTTAGATCAAAGCCGACCGATATTTAAATCTCGTAATTGTGTTGATCACTCAGACTTGTGTCAGAGTCACAGCGGCACTGATATATGTGCTAGACATCATCATCTTCATCATCATCATCATCATCATCATCATCATCATCATCATCATCATCATCATCATCATCATATCCAGAGGTGGACAGTAACTAAGAACATTTACTTGAGTACTGTACTTAAGTACACTTTTTGAGTGTCTGTACTTTCCTTGAGTAGTATTTTTTCTGGAAACTTATGACTTTTACGTCACTAGATTTGAAAGACTCATATCTTACTTTTTACTCATTTCTATCAAGGCCCTCGAAGTAGAAAGTTGTAGCCGCTTTGAAAGTCAGAGGATGATTTGTTTTCTTCTTTAAAACGTGTTTCTTTTTTTTCTTTTTTTTTGTTGCAGACAGCCTATCAGTAATCACTCTTGTAGGATCACATGATTCAATGATTTCCAAGTATTTTTTGAACACTAATCAATTGATGGCAAAATAGAAGGTGTCAGTTCCCAGACGCAGTGCAAACGCAAACACAGTCATACTTAAAAGTAAAAATTCAGAAGAGCAGACATGGATAAGTCTGGAAAAGTGCGACGACACGAAAGTGCACAGAAAGCTGCCTCTCAGACGCCAGACCACAGGAACTGAACTTTAGTCTATTGAAAACTAAAATCTTATTATAGTCAATTAAAACTAGACTAAAACTAAAACAGTTCAGATGCCTAAAATGTTATAGTCAAAAGACTGACTAAAACTAAATCCAAATTTGCTGTCAAAATTAACACTGGTATGAAGTATGATTGCTCAAATGATTTTTATAGGTTTACCCGCCAAATTGCCATAGCCTTGTGGATACAGCGCTAACACATAACGTTCGACAGTGATGTTAGTTAGCATGCAAAAGCGTAGTTGGGCTAATAATGTTAACTGAAGTCCTTTCAGAAATATGTTTTTACATAATCCTGTCAAATAAACACAATGTAGAAACCTTTCTTTTCTAGTATGATTTTGACTTTGATAAGAGCTTTGTAGCTTTTAAGCAAGTATTTAAATGAGTTCAAGGTATGCTAGCATGTCAGATGGAGCTTAAACCCCCATGATGGAACAGCGTGCATTCATACAACAATAATAAAATAATGCGTTTACTTTTGATACTTAAGTACTTTTAAAAGCAAGTACTTCTGTACTTTTACTTAAGTAAAAATCTAACTTTACAACTTTTACTTGTAATGGAGTAATATTCAACCAATAGTATTTTTACTTTTACTCAAGTAATGGAGTTGTGTAGTTTGTCCACCTCTGATCATATCGTCCAGCCCTGAGACTTACATTATAGGCAAACCAGTAAAGCTGCTATATCGTCGCTGCCCGATGAAACTCACGCATGTCCAAAACGCTTACTTTTCAGGAAGTGAAAAAAACACCGTATTTCAAAAGCAGTTGAATGTAGCGTTGTCATACTTGGTACGACATCTTTACATGTAACCATATTCTTGCCAGTGTAACGATATAATCCACATTTGACCAAAATTGAGTTTAAATGGACATACGTGCATATTTTACAGTAACGGTGGTCGATACGCGTTCTTCCGATCATTAATTAGAATGGAAGTGGCGTTTCATATTGACAGAGGAATACGTGCTGGACATTCTCCGCCTCTGGTGATAGCAGTATGAGTGAGGCATGTTCTAGAGTCAATCATGACAGTAGCATTACAGGCTATCATTTGATCAGTTTGACTAAGAAAAAAAAGGCTGAATCTTATCAATGAGACCGAGTTTATTTACATACTAGCAAGCAAACTAATCTGTGAAGAACTAGATTAGAACTAAACTGTGGAGAGCTTCAATGTCGTACTTTTGGCTATCCAGTGCTGAGCTTCGATGAAACTTCGTGAGACCGGCGAGATGCTTCCACAGGGCGGGAGATACGCGGCGTGATTGACAGCTTTGACACCAAATGGATATACGTGAAAATCAGATGACATGATTTCACAACTTTTCATTGGCCATTTAGATATGTGACGCATACTGTATACGGAAATGAACCTGGACATTCAATCCGTCGAAAAATCTCAAAATCGGTAAAATGGACATACGTGGTTTTCATCGGACAGCGACGATATGCTCAGATACCTCATGATGTTTCCCAGTATAAATATTGAGCAGTTGTACTGTAAAGCTGTGGCTGCATGTTCTTCTAGATGTTCCTTTGTCTGTCTGATGTAGATCGGGACGAGGATTTCCCAGGAACACGCGTCCGATCCCAGTCTGCAGTCGGAGGAGCACACGGCCGTAAACTCTCTGACTCTGAATTCACGCTCGCTGAGTCTGAAACACTCCAGCCGCCACGGAGCCGAAGCTCTGGGTCCACATCCGGCCCAAAGCGTCCTCAGCAGCCGATCGGGGAGCCTGTCCTACGACAGTCTTCTGGGCGTCCAGATGCCGCTTCCTCCCGTGGACACGAGTCTGTCCCGAGGTGCGGTGTTCGTGAATATCAGCCGGCATTCGCCTCAACACCGCGCGCCGTCGCCCGTGTGCTACGACAGCCTCCCCAAACTGCTCATGAGCTCCATCCAGGAGCGGCGCGAGCCCCATGAGAAGGACAAGCCTCCCTTGGCTCTGGGGCCGGACGCCGGCATCTACGACACGCCCAGCAGACGCAGCCTTCCTCACGACCTCCGGGGCCCTTCGTCTCGAGGGCCGACCCCTCCGGCGTACGGATCGCGCGAGTTCCTCCTGAGCAGCGCGGCGTACGGGTTCGGGAGCCGGTCTCATCTCTCCTCCTCCTCCTCGCTCTCCCGCGCTCCTCGCACCGCCAGCTCCCCGCTGCACTTCAACCGATCGCTCTCGCCCTCCATCTATCACTCTCTGGACCGGCCGTCCCAGCACACGTTCCCTTCTGCTCTTCCCAGCTCCTCCTACGGCCCACAGAAAGCCCTGGCCTTCATCAGAGGAGAAGAAAGACCCGACCCTGAGCTGTGAGTCCCCTTTTCCACCAAGGCAGTGCTAGAGCTAGATCGGAGCCAGAGCTTAGTTTAAAATCGCTTCTTTGTGTTTCCACACCCAAAGCCCAGCTCCGAGCCAGGAGAAGTGGTTCTTAAAGGATTAGTTCACTTTTAGATAAACTTTTTCTGATAATTTACTCACCCCCATGTCATCCAAGATGTCCATGTCTTTCTTTCTAAAGTCGAAAAGAAATTAAGCTTTTTGATGAAAACAGTCCAGGATCGTTCTCCATATAATGGATTTCAATGGGCTCCAAATGACAGTTTCAGTGCAGCTTTAAACGACACCAGATGATGAATAAGGGTCTGATCTAGACAAACCATCAGTTTCTGAGAGAAACCCAGCAGTATTTATGATATTATTTTACCTCTTATCAGACGAGCGTGATCATCTCTGAGCTCAGACATAACTTCCGGAGAGTGAGGTCAAAATATAGATGTATACGTAGATGCCTCATTAGCGCTTGCACGGATCAGTAGAATGAGGCATCTATGATCGATATATCTATGACCACGCTCGTATTTTGACCTCACTAACCGGAAGTTATAGCTGAGCTCAGAGATGATCACGCTCGTCTGATAAGAGGTAAAATAATAGCATAAATACTGCTGGGTTTCTCTCAGAAACTGATGGTTTGTCTAGATCAGACCCTTATTCATCATCTGGTGTCGTTTAAAGCTGCACTGAAACTGTCATTTGGAGCCCATTGAAATCCATTATATGGAGAACGATCCTGGAAAGTTTTCATCAAAAAACGTAATTTCTTTTCGACTGCAGAAAGAAAGACATCTTCTTGGATGACATGGGGGTGAGTAAATTATCAGCAAAAGTTTATCTAAAAGTGAACTAATCCTTTAAGTAGCACCAAAACATTGCTGGGCTAGAACAGGGCTAGAAGTAAGAACCGCTAGCGTCAGGCGCTGGGGGCGGAGTCAACAAGACCAACACACACTGAGATCCGCCATTGTTGAAATAGCAGCTAATGGAGCTAATGGAGCTAATGGAGCTAACAGCTGCTGCTCGTTTGTAATCTCCGTCTATATAAATTACGGCGAACTGCATGAATGCGTTGGATTCGCTGTGTTTTCGTTGTGTTTTGATGCCGCTGTAGGATCGTAAAGCCATGAGCATCAATAGTAACGCAACGTTTGCATTGTTGATGTAAGGCTTGTTCGCAGCGGAGACCGATCGCCGTATGATAACCAGTCCAGCGAGAGCACACGACTCCTTATGCTTTTGATTCACTCATGCGGTTTTTTATATATCATACGTGGATCGGTCTGGCAAGCGCAGATGCATCTCGAACAAGCCTGGTGTGTGTGTGTGTGTGTGTGTGTGTGTGTGTTTCCCGCTGCCCAGGGTTGCCAGGTTTTCACAACAAAACCCGCCCAATTGCTACTCAAAACAAGCCCAATCACATTTGGGGGTAAAATATGTGTTTTTTTGGCATGGTTGCCTAATAAAATTTGCATTCCCGGGGCTAAATATCACATATTTGGTGTCGCTTCAACCCGCGGACGTGAAAAACAGCCGCGGCAACAGTGCGGAAGTAGCCCAATTGACCTATCGGTAAGCCCCTCCCCTCGAACGCAGATGAGCCAATAGCAGTTGAGTATCAGTTGCGCTGGGACCGTAACTCGGACATCTTTAGGTTTCAGCTCCATAGAGAAACATTGGAAAATTTGAAGCTCTCATCGGTTTGATGGTGTTTATGCTACAAAAATGCTCAAATGTCGTGTCTGAGGTACTGTAACACTGACTCCAGGGATCCTGAGAGGATTTTCTGTTTGTCAAACTCTCGTTAAGTTACGATTAAAGTCCCTGCTAACATACAAACCGAAATAACGAACTGTTCTCACGTCATGTAACACTTTAGGTCAAAAACACATTTCAGTGCCTCTCCATATTAAACTGGTTATATGTAAATTAATTTCATTTTAGATATGTTTACGGTCTACATTATCTCCTATTTTTATGGGAATTATAGTGAAAGGAAGAGCTCGCGCGCAGTTTATCGGAGTTGTTTTGCAGATACAAAGTTTGCCAGTTATTAACTGCACCCCCGAAAAGGCATATGGTCTGTGTGTGTGTGTTTACTGTGAGTGTTTTTGTGTAATTTGCTGTGTGTGTTAATGGTAATGCAACGGAGAGAGAGAGTTTGTGAATGAGACGTTAATGCGCACTTCTTATGCTTTGTTTGTTCAGCTCTTACGATGATTTTTTGGATTGAATAACGATGCAGTAAACTTGATAAACCATCAGTAAAGTTTGGCCATCATCCGGACGGGATATACGCTACAGTCTGTGTCCAAAAACATCTCAGGATAAGGTTTTCACACTGACAGCTGTTATTGTAAGATATAGCAACTCCGTTTGTTTGTCCGAGCAACAGTCACTAAGGGGGGCGGGGCTTACCGATAGGTCAATTCTGCGGGAAAACTGTAGACTTGGCAACACTGCTGCTGTCTCGCTAGCGTTGCTGAGAGAGATGAGGCGTATACAGTGACGTAAGACCGGCTCTGTTGTGGCTCTCAGCAGGTGGAAAAGCAAACGGTTCTTAGAAGCTCCTCAGTCGAACCAACTATGAACTGGGATTAGCACTGGTTCTGAACTAGCACCGGTTCATTCTGGTGGAAAAGGGCTGTGAGTCCCGTCCATTTACAGACGTCACGGAAATCCTCCAAACATCAGGGAATTTTAATAGAGATTCTTCAGAGCTGCAACTCCTTCCTCAATTCCTCCTTTTTTACTACTGGTCAAATGTTTGTAATATATGCTGATCTGCTGCTCAAGAAGCATTTATGTTCTGGATAATGGAGAATAGATGCAGGAGAAAAAAGTTAAAAATCGAGTCATTTTCATCATCAAAGGTCAGCAGCAAGACATTGGTCAATTAAATATAAAGGTAGATTATGCATAAAAATAGTTGTTTTATTTAACATTT
>NC_137118.1:47908392-47915892 GCF_949357685.1 Gobio gobio | reverse complement strand
CCGCGCTGTGCGGGTTTGAAAGGCCTTTATGGAGCGGGGTTTGATGTGCGCCGGCCGGTTGGCCCGAGGTGGACCGATAACGAGGAGAACCGTCTGAGCCGTGATGATTCTGCGGCGGAACAGAAGAACCTCTAACACACACACTGGTATGATGAGCTGCTTCTGTGAGAGTGTGTGTCTTGCATATCAAAGGTGGAGAAAGTTCAGTCGAGTGGAACAGCTTGTACTACGTCTGTCGTTCTGCCGCTGAACACAGGAGGAGATGAGAGACTGACAACCTTCACTTCTGCTGCGGCTCACACACACACACACACACACACACACACACACACACACACACACACACACACACACACACACATACACAGTCATTGATCGTGTTTTTGTTGCAGAGCTCGGCCTGGAGGTGTGGTTTTCTGTAGAAGTTTGTTAGTCATGTTATCACAGAAACTCAAACTCACTCTTAATACACACTGCAACAAACAAACGAACACATGTGAGTAATAGTACACATATACACCAATCAGGCATAACATTATGACCTAATACTGTGTTGGTCCCCTGACCCGTCTCTGATGGACTCCTCTAGACCCCTGAAGGTGTGCTGTGTAGTGTTGTTTTCGTCAACGAAAAGTATGACTAAATATCGTCGTCAACGAACCTTTATAACGTGACGAAAACGAGACGAGACGCAACGTAAATGCTGGTCATGTGACGATGACGAATAAAAACGAGACTAAATGTGGTTCACAAAATAAAAACTATGCTAAAATGTCTCTTCATTTTCGTTGGCGAAAATGAGACGAGACGAAAAGTCGCGTTTTTATTATTATTTTGCAGTATTTTTGTGCGTCTCATTCAGGGGCTGCATCAGGGCGCACTGCTCAGACGCAGGTGACATCACTCTCTTCAAGCCCCACTCGCGCGGCGTTTTAGAAGATTTAGCTCCGGTGAGTGAACGAGACCGATGGGCGGGCAATCGGGGTTCGTAAGCACTATTCGGACGGTAATTATTTGTCCAGCGGTTGTAAGGTGTCTTTATCATTTACAGGGGCTAGTCAGTGATTTTATTGTCGTCTTAATCCAGAATATCAGTGTTTTTCTCCCACCACCCGTGTAAAAATCTCCGGCCGAATGACCTAAATTACTGTTTGACAAACACCAAGGTCGTGTGGTGCCTTCTGAATCCACATGTCTGAGTTTTCAATAATATATAACTTCAGAATTCACGGTTTATATCCTTTTTGGCCACTGCCTTCGCTGTAATTTGGATGCATTTGAAAGATCTAGACTTGTATTACTGAAATGCTGACAAGTATTTACAAGAGCAAGATATTTCATCACCGCTCAAAAAAAGAAAGAAAAGCACGTAAACATTTGAAATGGGCCGTTATAACGGCAGCAATTAGATATGTTAAAATAACCGCAGCATTATGATTACCTCATAAGCGAATAAGAGGCTGTATTCACTTATTTCCGCTCATTTCCATGTGGAATAAAATTACATCCTTTATTTTGAGATAAAATACAAGACAGAAAAACATTTTAACTATAATGTGGGTCTAATTTTAAACAGATTTAAAGAATGAAATAATAATTTGGATATTATTTTCCTATTATTAAATTAAATTAAATATGCATTTATTCTTATTAAGACATTTGGAAAAACTTTTATTACATTGAAGTGGAAAATAAAACGGGTGTTGTGGAAAAAGATGGGGAGAAATGTGGCCACAAAAATCACAGGAAAAAACACCACGAACCTTAAGAGACATCTCAATGTTTTTATTTATTTTATTCAAATGTATGTGTGTGTACTTCTAACATGTTTAGTTGGTAAAATAAATATGTTGTAACTTCAAATCAGAGCGTCTTCCGTGTCTGGAATGGATGTTTTCTTGAGTCTATAAGGTAACAATAATATAATAAGATAACATGGTTTGAAATGGGTTTGGCTAAAAGAAGATTTTGGTTTTGTCTATAATATGTACTTATACTATATTGACTGGGTTAAATAGAATTGCATTACTAAAAAGAGACTAAAATACAATTTTCATTGACTAAAACTTGACTAAAATGTCATCAGTTATCGTCGACTAAAACTAGACGAAAATAGTCATAGATAATTCTGACTAAAATAAGACTAAAATGCTCAGACTTTTAGTCGACTAAAACTTGACTAGACTAAAATAGTATGACTATGACTAAAACTAATAAAAACTAAAATGACAGCTTGACACAAAGACTAGACTAAAACTAAAATTAAAACAGGCCGCCAAAAACAACACTAGTGCTGTGGTATCCGGTACCAAGATGTTAGCAGCAGATCCTTTAAGTCCTGTAATTTGTGAGGTGGGGCCTCCATGGATCGGACTTGTTTGTTCAGCTCATCCCACAGATGCTCGATTGGATTGAGATCTACGCCTCAAACTCGTTGTTGTGCTCCTCAAAGCATTCCTGAAGCATTTGTGCTTTGTGGCGGCCTGTGTTGGGGAAAGTACTTTGAAAAGTAATGCATTACAATATTGTGTTATTCCCTTAAAAAGTAACTAATTGAGTAACTTAGTTACTTTTAAAGAAAAGTAATGCGTTACGTTACTTTTGCGTTACTTTTTCTCACCTGGGCTGGGCTTGTTTTTGTTTATATAAAAAAGTTATATTTTTTGTGCAAATGTAAAGACCTCTTCATACCAAACTGTAAATAATAATTAGACTCCTGAACTCTTGATCCATCAGGATCATAACACACACTGGACAGAATATCACTCAGCACAACCCACTGTCGATACACACACATTATATACACATTTATATAATTTATTATTTATCATATAGCACCTATTGCACATTGGATCTCTACTGTGAATAATAATGTATACTGTACATTGTATACTATTATTATTATTATTATAGCGTAATGTATATTGTTTAATGTATGTTTTAGTGTGTATATTGTTTAAAGTATATTGTTTAAAGTATATTGTTTAAAGTATATGTATATTGTAAGTATGTGTATATTGGTTAAAGCTGTGAGAACCACACTCACATTGTGTAAATTATTTATTGTTTATTGTAGAGTTTACTGTGCTGTGAGTAATTGTGGGCGCATCAGTGTAATCTGATGCTGCTCTAAATGTTGTACATGTCATGTCGTGACTACTATGTTGCTCGGAACTGCACCAAGAATTTCACCTGCTGTTGCACTTGTGTACATGGCTGTGTGACAATAAAGTGATTTGATTTGATTTGATTTGATAATGCGCCCCAGGCTGAGGTAAAGATGCAGATTCCCGCATGAACACTAGAGGGCGCAGCTCTGGATAATGGAGGAATAGATGCAGGAGAAAAAAGTTACACCAATAAAAACAAAAAATCTAGTAATTTTCATCATCAAAGGTCAGCAGCAAGACATTGGTCAATTAAATATAAAGGTAGATTATGCATAAAAATAGTTGTTTTATTTAACATTTAATTATTGGAGGTTTGTATAGTTCTCTGATTTTGCATTTGACTGATTTTATTCATTTTGAGGAGGACAGAATCTTTATTGTGTAAGTGAGATAAATAAATGCTCACATTTAGTCTAGAGCTACAATAACCATCATGTTCACACACACACACACACACACACACACACACACCTCTGCACTAACTCAACATGAGGGCAGGAGAGCTGTCAGTCAAATGAATGTGAAAAAGTAACTCAGATATTTTGTTGTAAATTTGAAAAGTAATGCGTTACTTTACTAGTTACTTGGAAAAAGTGATATTATTACGTAACTCAAGTTACTTGTAATGCGTTTCCCCCAACACTAGTGCACCTGGTGCCATGTGTTCCCCAGGTAAGCCACGCCTTCTTCCCATAGTGCACCTGGTGCCATGTGTTCCCCAGGTAAGCCACGCCTTCTTCCCATAGTGCACCTGGTGCCATGTGTTCCCCAGGTAAGCCACGCCTTCTTCCCATAGTGAACCTGGTGCCATGTGTTCCCCAGGTAAGCCACGCCTTCTTCCCATAGTGCACCTGGTGCCATGTGTTCCCCAGGTAAGCCACGCCTTCTTCCCATAGTGCACCTGGTGCCATGTGTTCCACAGGTAAGCCACGCCTTCTTCCCATAGTGCACCTGGTGCCATGTGTTCCCCAGGTAAGCCACGCCTTCTTCCCATAGTGAACCTGGTGCCATGTGTTCCCCAGGTAAGCCACGCCTTCTTCCCATAGTGCACCTGGTGCCATGTGTTCCCCAGGTAAGCCACGCCTTCTTCCCATAGTGCACCTGGTGCCATGTGTTCCCCAGGTAAGCCACGCCTTCTTCCCATAGTGAACCTGGTGCCATGTGTTCCCCAGGTAAGCCACGCCTTCTTCCCATAGTGCACCTGGTGCCATGTGTTCCCCAGGTAAGCCACGCCTTCTTCCCATAGTGCACCTGGTGCCATGTGTTCCCCAGGTAAGCCACGCCTTCTTCCCATAGTGCACCTGGTGCCATGTGTTCTCCAGGTAAGCCACGCCTTTTTCCCATAGTGCACCTGGAGCCATGTGTTCCCCAGGTAAGCCACGCCTTCTTCCCATAGTGCACCTGGTGCCATGTGTTCCCCAGGTAAGCCACGCCTTCTTCCCATAGTGCACCTGGTGCCATGTGTTCCCCAGGTAAGCCACGCCTTCTTCCCATAGTGCACCTGGTGCCATGTGTTCCACAGGTAAGCCACGCCTTCTTCCCATAGTGCACCTGGGGCCATGTGTTCCACAGGTAAGACGCGCCTTCTTCCCATAGTGCACCTGGTGCCATGTGTTCCCCAGGTGAGCCACGCCTTCTTCCCATAGTGCACCTGGGGCCATGTGTTCCACAGGTAAGACGCGCCTTCTTCCCATAGTGCACCTGGTGTCATGTGTTCCCCAGGTAAGCCACGCCTTCTTCCCATAGTGCACCTGGTGCCATGTGTTCCCCAGGTAAGCCACGCCTTCTTCCCATAGTGCACCTGGTGCCATGTGTTCCCCAGGTAAGCCACGCCTTCTTCCCATAGTGCACCTGGTGCCATGTGTTTCCCAGGTAAGCCATGCCTTCTTCCCATAGTGCACCTGGTGACCTGCGTGAAGTTGGCCCCCCACCCAACGCAAAACGTCGTCAAACTATGCTCAATCGTTTGTGCTCTGTTTGTGCTGGTTTGTGCTGTAAAAAGTTTCGTTTGTGCTGTTTCGGTTTTTTAGATATTAAAAGAATATTTTTAGGTCATTCTGAGGTCACTCAGCCCCCCCACATGCTGCAAATTCACCCAAAATAGTCTCGTTCGTTTGTGCTTCGTTTGTGCTGGTTTGTGCCGGTAAAATTTTCGTTTGTGCTGCGTTGGGTTTTAAAATATCAGAGATTGAATTATAGACGATGACGTCACCAGCCCCCCCACATGCTCCGAATCCACCCAAAATAGACGCAATCGTTTGTGCTCCGTTTGTGCTGGTTTGTGCTGTAAAAAGTTTCGTTTGAGCTGCTTCGGGTTTTTTTAGATATTAAAATAATATTAGGTGGTCATTATGAGGTCAGTCAGCCCCCACATGCTCCAAATTCACTCAAAATAGACTTGTTCGTTTGTGCTCCGTTTGTGCTGGTTTGTGCCGGTAAAATTTTCGTTTGTGCTGCTTTGGGTTTTAAAATATCAGAAATTGAATTATAGACGATGACGTCATCAGCCCCCCCACATGCTCCGAATTCACCCAAAATAGTCTCGTTCGTTTGTGCTCCGTTTGTGCTGGTTTGTGCCGGTAAAATTTTTGTTTGTGCTGCGTTGGGTTTTAAAATATCAGAAATTGAATCAAATGTTGATATTTATTAGGCCTATACAAGGCTGACTGAATAAAATAGATCAATCAATGGTCACAAGATGAAAAATAGTTATAGACAGCTCTTTTTGTGTGAAGTTAGTCAGTAGCCTAGCCTACGATGTAGGAGCATTTTATTTCGGGTTTGTCATTTATTCAATCTCTAATGTTAGATGCTAATAAAGATGATTTAATAGAACATCAACTTCTTATCAGTGTTTTTGTAGTCCCTGTTGTCTTTATTAAAAACTTCATGTTGTTCAGACATTATGTGACTTTTTTTTTCTTTCTCTTTCACACTTTTAAAGTAGAATTGACAAAGACATTCTGTCAGCACATAATTTGTTCAATAAACAATTTAAATTATCTTCACTTCAGTCTGTCCTGATTGTATTTTATTTTTACGAGTTTCATCTGCTACACTTCACTGCCACCACTAGGTGCAAGTGACACTTCTGTTCAAGAATGCTCTTGTATAAAGTGGTGTAGAGTTAGTGGAGAAAAGGTCGATATAAATCAAACTACAAAAGTCGTTACTGATCCAAATTTCTGGCCAATGTAAGTATACATTGTTTTAACTGTCAGTTACAATATTAGTAGCTTCAAGAATAATTGTACAACATTCAAGAGAGCTAGGCATGCTCTTGGCATGACTTGATATTGAACAGAAACCTCATTAATAACACTTATATTACTAATTTAGCTATGAAATGCTGATTGCAGTTGCACAAAGTTGCCTTTTAGTATTAAAAAACGACCATGGGTCACATGTGCATCTGTATTTAACATTTCATAGCTAAATTAGTGATATTAGTGTTAGCAAAGAGTTTTCAGTTCAATAAACACTGACAATCTAGGGGTCAACATTACCATATTGTTTCGAATATAAGATATATTATCCATCTACATTATCCTTACTATATTATATTATCCTTATATTCAGATCAATACAGTAATATATTAAAACAAATGTATGCTGTACATGCTATTTTTTCACTAACGCGCTGACCAATGGGAGTCCGGCAGGTGCTCTGACCTCACATCATCATGAACGCGCTGACCAATGGGAGTCCGGCAGGTGCTCAGACCTCACATCATCATGAACTCGCTGACCAATGGGAGTCCGGCAGGTGCTCAGACCTCACATCATCATGAACTCGCTGACCAATGGGAGTCCGGCAGGTGCTCAGACCTCACATCATCATGAACTCGCTGACCAATGGGAGTCCGGCAGGTGCTCTGACCTCACATCATCATGAACTCGCTGACCAATGGGAGTCCGGCAGGTGCTCAGACCTCACATCATCATGAACTCGCTGACCAATGGGAGTCCGGCAGGTGCTCAGACCTCACATCATCATGAACGCGCTGACCAATGGGAGTCCGGCAGGTGCTCTGACCTCACATCATCATGAACGCGCTGACCAATGGGAGTCCGGCAGGTGCTCTGACCTCACATCATCATGAACTCGCTGACCAATGGGAGTCCGGCAGGTGCTCAGACCTCACATCATCATGAACTCGCTGACCAATGGGAGTCCGGCAGGTGCTCAGACCTCACATCATCATGAACGCGCTGACCAATGGGAGTCCGGCAGGTGCTCTGACCTCACATCATCATGAACGCGCTGACCAATGGGAGTCCGGCAGGTGCTCTGACCTCACATCATCATGAACTCGCTGACCAATGGGAG
>NC_137118.1:47880892-47903392 GCF_949357685.1 Gobio gobio | reverse complement strand
TGTGTGTGTGTGTGTGTGTGTGTGTGATGGGTAGGTTTAGGGGCAGTGTGTGTGTGTGTGTGTGTGTGTGTGTGTGTGTGTGTGTGTGTGTGTGTGTGTGTGTGTGTGTGTGATGGGTAGGTTTAGGGGCAGGGGCAGTGTGTGTGTGTGTGTGTGTGTGTGTGTGTGTGTGTGTGTGTGTGTGTGTGTGTGTGTGTGTGTGTGTGTGTGTGTGTGTGTGTGTGTGTGTGTGTGTGTGATGGGTAGGTTTAGGGGCAGGGACAGTGTGTGTGTGTGTGTGATGGGTATGTTTAGGGGCAGTGTGTGTGTGTGTGTGTGTGTGTGTGTGTGTGTGTGTGTGTGTGTGTGTGTGTGTGTGTGTGTGTGTGTGTGTGTGTGTGTGTGTGTGTGTGTGCGTGTGTGTGTGTGTGTGTGTGATGGGTAGGTTTAGGGGCAGGGACAGTGTGTGTGTGTGTGTGTGTGTGATGGGTAGGTTTAGGGGCAGGGGCAGTGTGTGTGTGTGTGTGTGTGTGTGTGTGTGTGTGTGTGTGTGTGTGTGTGTGTGTGTGTGTGTGTGTGTGTGTGTGTGTGTGTGTGTGTGTGTGTGTGTGTGATGGGTAGGTTTAGGGGCAGGGACAGTGTGTGTGTGTGTGTGTGTGATGGGTATGTTTAGGGGCAGTGTGTGTGTGTGTGTGTGTGTGTGTGTGTGTGTGTGTGTGATGGGTAGGTTTAGGGGCAGTGTGTGTGTGTGTGTGTGTGTGTGTGTGTGTGTGTGTGTGATGGGTAGGTTTAGGGGCAGTGTAAGGGGATATAAAATACGGTTTGTACGGTATAAAAACCATTACGCCTATGGAAAGTCCTCACATTTCACAAAAACAAACATGTGTGTGTGTGTGTGTGTGTGTGTGTGTGTGTGTGTGTGTGTGTGTGTGTGTGCGTGTGTGTTTGTGTGAATGTGTGTGTGTGTGTGTGTGTGTGTGTGTGTGTGTGTGTGTGTGTGTGTGTGTGTGTGTGTGTGTGTGTGTGTGTGTGTGTGTGTGTGTGTGAGTGACATCATCAGTCGCATCCTCATTCACTGCATCTCTCTTGTTTAATGAGCGTTAATGATCTGATGTAATGAATGACACACACACACACACACACACTGGCTGCACGTCGCGCTCCTCGCTGGGCTGTGAAGTGTGTGTGAATCGTGCTGTTGATTCAGCAGCTCTTCACTGCGCTGAGATGCGCGCGCTCGCGTGCGTGCTTGCGTGCGTGCGTGCGTGTGTGTGTGTGTGTGTGTGATCATGATCGAGTGCATGTGGACGCGTGAGGCAGGAGGAAGGATGCCTGCTCGTGTGTGAAGCTGGCAGAGAGAGAGAGAGAGAGAGACAGCAGTATTTACTCCGGAGGAACGCCAGACACGTCGCTCGCGCCGCCAGCATGCCTGCGGAGGTGAAGGAGGTGAGTGTGTTCCGCGTCCAGGCGCGCGGTGCGTGCGGTGTGTGTGTCGCCAGAGGCGGGTGGAGGTTTGCATGCACCGCTGCTGCGGATCGCGTTAGTGCGCATTACAGCTTCACATGTGAATGAGACGCACGCGTGCGTTCGGCGTTCTTGCGCGTTTGACAGCGGGATTAAAACTCTGGCTGCCGTGGGAATGACGCGCCGCGCTGCGCTGATGCGGCGGAACTCGACTGGCATACCAAAACACGCTCTGCGCGCGACTGCGACTGCGGATCGGGCTGAAGTTTGGCGGCGCTCCGGGATTCGTGTGTCCTACTTGTGTCTGTGAGCGCGCTTTCGGACCCGAGCTGCCCTTGAGCGAGTCTGTGTTTGATGACCCAGCGCGTGCACGAGCGGCCGAGGGATGGAGGGATGGAGGGATGGATGGGCCACTTGGCATGACGTATTTTGTAAGAGCATGTGAAATCCTCTGGCGCTGAGTGAGGAGGAATCAACACAAAATGATTCATTAGTGCATCAATATTTTTCTTTCATCACCTCTTAATCGACTTTGCATATTTGCATGTGTTATTTTGTAATCATTGAGAATGTTTTTGATCATATCTCAACTTTAATATAAGTCGATTGCACATTGAGTAGTTTTACTCACTTCTCCTCATCTGTGGTGTTACATAAGTAAAACTGAAACCATGTTTTTTGGCATATTGATTATTATTAGTTTTACTATGAATATCATGCACTGAAAAAATGAGAAACAAAGAATCTGCAAGTGGAACAGCAGAAAGACTGAACTAGTACTTTTCTTCATTTTTAGTCGTCAAGCATCGCTATTACTATCACTCATTTGAACCTGCATAGCAACGCCCTAACAACCACCTTAGCGACTACATAGCAACAGTATCTACATCATCACAGGCTAACCACTTAAATGGTCTTAAATGATTGCATAATACTTCCATAGTTATTTCATTTTTTCTAGTGATAAAGTTTGTTTAAAAGCTGCTTGATTCATAAAAATAATTAATTACAATACATTAAAACTACTTTATTACTCGTAATTTTGACTTTATTTCTCACAGTTTTTACTTTATTTCTTTGACTTTATTTCTCACAATTTTGAATTTATTTCTTAAAATTTTTACTTTATTTCTTAATTTTTACTTTATTTATTTGACTTTATTCATCACAATTTTGAATTTATTTCTCACAATTTTTACTTTATTTCTTACAATTTTTACTTTTTTATTTGACTTTATTCACCACAATTTTAAATTTATTTCTTATAAATTTTACTTTATATCTTACAATTTTTTATTTATTTATTTAACTTTATTCACCACAATTTTAAATTTATTTCTCACAATTTTTACTTTATTTCTTACAATTTTTACTTTATTTATTTGACTTTATTCATCACAATTTTTACTTTATTTCTTAAAAAATTTACTTTATTTCTTTTACTTTATTTCTCACAATTTGTACTTTATTTCTTTGAATTTATTTCTCACAATTTTGAATTTATTTCTCACAATTTTGAATTTATTTCTCACAATTTTGAATTTATTTATTTTAATTTATTTCTCATAATTTGTACTTTATTTCTTTGAATTTATTTATCACAATTTTGAATTTATTTCTCACATTTTTGAATTTATTTCTCTTAATTTTTACTTTATTGCTTACAATTTTTACTTTATATCTTTGACTTTATTTATCACAATTTTGAATTTATTTCTTAAAATTTTTACTTTATTTCTTAACATTTTTACTTTATTTCTTAGAGTTTATTTCTCGCAATTTTGAATTTATTTCTCACAATATTTACTTTATTTCTCTGACCTGATTTCTCGCAATTTAGACTTTATTTCTCTGACTTTATTTCTCGCAATTTTGACTATTGTTAAAACTAAATCCATAAAGTGCTGGAACCCCTCTAAGGTTCTGAATATGAAGCTCCTGACGGAAGCCTTTGAGTCTCCATATAGAGTTGAGAGTGATGTTAGATGCTAATAAACACAAACACAAGGCAGTGCAGAACAAAAGCCCACTGCGAGCGCCATGATGCCGAGTCCACATCCATCCGCTGGAGACAGATGCTGGTTTCCATGGCGTCCTCGCACGGCTACATCAACAGCACATCCATCCCATCATGAGCTCGCCTGAGGCACTTCATCACGCGCTGTCCTTTAAAGAGATTGCTTTATGACGGAGATACAGAGGCGGATGCAGATGTGATTATTCTGAGAGATTCAGAGACGCTCATGGTCCAGAGAACGCGCACAAGAATTAAATCACTTTGGCTTCAAAGAGGAAATGATCATTTATGCAGTGCAATCCAGATTCTTTTTAGATTGAACGAGACCTGTTGAGTTACAGTCACCCCAAAAGATCTGCCAAGTCAAGTGACGTTTATACAGTACAGATTGTTTGAGAGCAGCTTCACAGTAATAAACTGGATAATAACAGTGTTATTGAACCTTCATCAGATATTAGAGAAATTCATATTCTGCTGTAAAGCAGCTCTACAGAAGACAACATTCATTATTCATTATTCAGATCAGCGCTTGCATTAGATCAATCAAAGCACAAACACACTCTCCTAGCTTTTTTATGTTTGTACATTTGAAATGAGTTTAACTTCAAGTAAAAAAACACCTTAGAGTTCTAAAAGATTTGAGTTAAAGCAAATAGAACAGAAACTCAAAATACAAGACTGAACAACCAGTGTTGAGAAAAGCAAGTAATGCATGAAAAAAAAAAAAAAGGGTCTTGTAATTATCACACAAAAAATGTGATAATTAAAAATAGTATGTATATGTTCTTAAGAAAATTGTGGTTCAGTGTTGTATAGAAAATATTGAGAACATTTCACTAATAAAACCTAGAGACACATGTTCCTAATCTTTTAAAGGAGACTTAAGGGAAAAAAGGCTACCTCTTTATTTTAAGAGAATTAGTTCAATTATGCCGTTTTATTCAGAGACACCATTGATAGTTCCCAGCATGCTTTGCATATGTCTGGAAATGGAGCATTAATATTGAAATGAAGTGTTATTTTTTGTGTTTTTGAGTGAAGGGAAACATCTGTTAACGTTTAATGATCAGTAATGTTTGAAAGAGTTTCTGTTATGTTGAAGTTTTGACCGTTACCGTTGTTCAGAAGAGCAGAGCTTATGGTTATGTTATGGATAACTGATGTATTAATGATATGATGCGTGTTGCTTTGTTCAGTGAGCAATAACTGCTAATGCCAGTAACAAGTGTGTTCCTACTAGTGCTAGCAGCTAGCAGCTAACAGCTAACAGTACATTAGACTCAAAGTCAAAAATAGACAGGTCATGTCCATTCACTCTAATCTACACACTTTTTTAGAGTCAACTTAAAATAAAACAGCACATTTCACTAAATAATTTAAGACATGTTCCATGTTTTATTCAGGTACATTCCATTAAAGTAATCAAGCCTTAAAAACTACTCAAAATATTATGTGTAAAATTGTTACTATAATTTTGTTTTTTCTAAGTAAATAGCACATAATGTTTTTTACAGTGTACTTGTGTTAATCACATTTTATGGAATGTGATGTGTTACATTACTTTTGCGTTACTCTTTTAAAGTAACTGATTGGGTTACTTAAGTTTTTTTTTATGGAATGTGATGTGTTACATTACTTTTGCGTTACTCCTTAAAACGTTACTCATTTCGTTACTTAGTTACTTTTTATGGAATGTGATGTGTTACATTACTTTTGCGTTACTCAAAACGTAACTCATTGCGTTAATTCGTTTCTTTTTATGGAATGTGATATGTTACATTACTTTTGCGTTACTCCTTAAAACGTAACTTGTTGCGTTACTTAGTGACTTTTTAAGGAATGTGATGTGTAGCATTACTTTTGCGTTACTCCTTAAAACGTAACTTATTGCGTTACTTAGTGACTTTTTATGGAATGTGATGTGTAGCATTACTTTTGCGTTACTCCTTTAAACATAACTTGTTGCGTTACTTAGTGACTTTTTATGGAATGTGATGTGTAGCATTACTTTTGCGTTACTCCTTTAAACATAACTTGTTGCGTTACTTAGTGACTTTTTAAGGAATGTGATGTGTAGCATTACTTTTGCGTTACTCCTTAAAACATAACTTGTTGCGTTACTTAGTGACTTTTTAAGGAATGTGATGTGTAGCATTACTTTTGCGTTACTCCTTTAAACATAACTTGTTGCGTTACTTAGTGACTTTTTATGGAATGTGATGTGTAGCATTACTTTTGCGTTACTCCTTTAAACATAACTTGTTGCGTTACTTAGTGACTTTTTAAGGAATGTGATGTGTAGCATTACTTTTGCGTTACTCCTTAAAATGTAACTTATTGCGTTACTTAGTGACTTTTTATGGAATGTGATGTGTAGCATTACTTTTGCGTTACTCCTTTAAACATAACTTGTTGCGTTACTTAGTGACTTTTTATGGAATGTGATGTGTAGCATTACTTTTGCGTTACTCCTTAAAACGTAACTTGTTGCGTTACTTAGTGACTTTTTATGGAATGTGATGTGTAGCATTACTTTTGCGTTACTCTTTTAAAGTAACTGATTGGGTTACTTAAGTTTCTTTTTATGGAATGTGATGTGTTACATTACTTTTGCGTTACTCCTTAAAACGTTACTCATTTCGTTACTTAGTTACTTTTTATGGAATGTGATGTGTTACATTACTTTTGCGTTACTCAAAACGTAACTCATTACGTTAATTAGTTTATTTTTATGGAATGTGATATGTTACATTACTTTTGCGTTACTCCTTAAAACGTAACTTATTGCGTTACTTAGTGACTTTTTATGGAATGTGATGTGTAGCATTACTTTTGCGTTACTCCTTAAAACATAACTTGTTGCGTTACTTAGTGACTTTTTATGTAAAGTAATGTGTTAAGTTACTTCCACAGAACTTTTTCTCGGCTGGGCTGTGATTGCGTGTTTGAATGTGTGGTAAATGTAAAGGTGAAGTGAGTAATCCTCCGGCTGTACAGTAGAGGGCGCCGCTCAAATAAACCCTGCAGTGCTGCCATTCTGGATCACAGGAGAAGAATGTAAACTTAACACTTTTACTTTGGCAATGAAAACACAACTGATGTTTAAAGGGTTAGTTCACCCAAAAATGTGCCTCATGTGGTTGGACACCCGTCAGACCTCCGTTCATCTTCAGACACAAATGAAGATATTTTAGTGTAAATCTGATGCTCTGAAAGGCCTCCATTGGCTCAACTTTACACTCTCAAGACCCTTAAAAGACACTAAAGACTAAAGTTACAAAGTCCATCTCACTACAGCGGCTCTACAATAACTTTATGAAGACGAGAATAGTTTCTGTGCGCAAAAAAACCCTAAATAACGACTTATATAATGATGACGATTTCAAAACACGGCATCATGAAGCTTTGAAGCGTTATGAGTCAGTGAGTCGATTCAGCGGTTCAGAGCGTTATGAGTCAGTGAGTCGATTCAGCAGTTCAGAGCGTTATGAATCAGTGAGTTGATTCAGCGGTTCAGAGCGTTATGAATCAGTGAGTCGATTCAGCGGTTCAGAGCGTTATGAATCAGTGAGTCGATTCAGCGGTTCAGAGCGTTATGAATCAGTGAGTCGATTCACCGTTTTGGATCGCCAAATTTCAGCAGTTTGGCGGTTTGACACGCGATCCAAATCATGATTCGACTCGCTGATTCATAACGCTCTGAACCGCTGAATCGACTCACTGATTCATAACGCTCTAAACCGCTGAATCGACTCACTGATTCATAACGCTCCAAACCGCTGAATCGACTCACTGATTCATAACGCTCTAAACCGCTGAATCGACTCACTGATTCATAACGCTCCAAACCGCTGAATCGACTCACTGATTCATAACGCTCTAAACCGCTGAATCGACTCACTGATTCATAACGCTCTGAACCGCTGAATCGACTCACTGACTCATAACGCTTCGAAGCTTCATGATGCCGTGTTTTGAAATCGTCATCACTATATAAGTCGTTATTTAGGGTTTTTTTGCGCACAGAAACTATTCTCGTCTTCATAAAGTTATTGTAGAGCCGCTGTAGTGAGATGGACTTTGTAACTTTAGTCTTTAGTGTCTTTTAAGGGTCTTGAGAGTGTAAAGTTGAGCCAATGGAGGCCTTTCAGAGCATCAGATTTACACTAAAATATCTTCATTTGTGTCTGAAGATGAACGGAGGTCTGACGGGTGTCCAACCACATGAGGCTCAGTCATTAATGACACAATTTACATTTTTGGGTGAACTAACCCTTTAACTTACGTTTTTCGTACGGTTGGATTGGATCATCAAATGTCAGCAGCAAAGATGTTGGTTAATAAAGTGAGATTAAATACATAAAGTATATTTGTGTTAATTAACATATTAATAGCAGTTTCATTCATATTGAGGAACACTGAGTCTGTGTTTATGGGATGAGTAAATTTCACACAAGCCTCGGCACTTACGATTCTCTCAACTCGAGGACAGGAGAGCTGTCAGTCAATACACGCGGAAACAAATGAAATATTTGAAAAAGTAATGTGTTACTTTACTAGTAATTGGGTTACGTAACTCATTACTGGTGATGTGTTACGCCCAAGACTGTGAACATCATTAGTGAATCTGACCAAAGACAAAAAGGCGATAAATCATAAAAATAAATGTTTCCAGTGTAGTGTTGAGAAGACGAACGGTGTGATTTCTCTGTTGCTGTAGAGAGTTATTTTCCACTCTTGTTAGCAGTTACAGTGCAAATGTTTGTGTCTCTTAAAGCCACGTCTTGTGTTTATGAGGCTGCTCATGTATAATTCACTGATGCTCTGGGAGGAAGTTCTGCTGATTTTTCTTAAGAGTCTTCGCTCCTTCGCTGGGTTGGGAATAATTTTGTGAAATTGCCCAGAGGTGATTTCACGCCTGTGTTTTTTGCGCTTTCATCAAAGGGCTTTTTGTGATCTCATGATGCTCTTTTATGTGGAGACGTTCATCAGGACGATTTGTGTGCTTGTGAAAACATGACAAACGCTCTATAAACACAAGGACACAAGGCTAATGTCGATTCTCCTCCATATTCCTTCCTTTGCTCCAAAAGAAGCCGGACCCAGAGGAACCACCGGCCGAACCTTCAACCCAAGACACCAAAGAGACGCCAGAGGAGGTTCTTCCAGCCGAGGAAACCACGGACGCCTCACATCACACAGAAACTCCTGTAGGTCAAAGAGGAGCTGTTTCCTCATATAACGTCTGCTTATATTAAACGGTTAGTTCAGCCAAAAATGTAAATTGTGTCATTAATGACTGAGCCTCATGTGGTTGGACACCCGTCAGACCTCCGTTCATCTTCAGACACAAATGAAGATATTTTAGTGTAAATCTGATGCTCTGAAAGGCCTCCATTGGCTCAACTTTACACTCTCAAGACCCTTAAAAGACACTAAAGACTAAAGTTACAAAGTCCATCTCACTACAGCGGCTCTACAATAACTTTATGAAGACGAGAATAGTTTCTGTGCGCAAAAAAACCCTAAATAACGATTTATATAGTGATGACGATTTCAAAACATTGCATCATGAAGCTTTGAAGCGTTATGAATCAGTGAGTCGAATCATGATTCGGATCGTGTGTCAAACCGCCAAACTGCTGAAATCACGTGACTTTGGTGATTCAAACCGCTGAATCGACTCACTGATTCATAACGCTTCGAAGCTTCATGAGGCCGTGTTTTGAAATCGGGCATGACAATATAAGTCGTTATTTAGGGTTTTTTTGCGCACAAAAACTATTTTCGTCTTCATAAAGTTATTGTAGAGCCGCTGTAGTGAGATGGACTTTGTAACTTTAGTCTTTAGTGTCTTTTAAGGGTCTTGAGAGTGTAAAGTTGAGCCAATGGAGGCCTTTCAGAGCATCAGATTTATACTAAAATATCTTCATTTGTGTCTGAAGATGAACGGAGGTCTGACGGGTGTCCAACCACATGAGGCTCAGTCATTAATGACACAATTTACAGTTTTGGGTGAACTAACCCTTTAAGGTCAGAAAAGTGTAAGAAAAGTCTTATCATTTGGGGACGGGGAACGTGATATGGCTTATGCAGAGCAGTTGTAGGGATGGGCGATACCTTCTCGTTCGTTAAAAATTCTCCCCATGATAGGAATTAGTCTTCCCGCGATGATAACGATAAAGCCTGGGTGATGACGCGACCCATTCGGGTGAACTAACCCTTTAACAATATTTACTGGGGAAATTATTTGTTGGTTTAACTTAAAGGACAACTCCGGTGAAAAATGAGCCTAGGGGTGATTAACACATGGTTAGCGAGTAGATCGTTCTCTGGGATGCGTTTTCATGAAAATCGAATGTAAAGAGTTTTATCTTTAAAAACAGATTAGCTTATAACGCTACACTCTGAAAAAAAAAGGTTCTATATGGCACCAAAAATGGTTCTTGGCTTGTAATCATTGGGGAACCTTTTTAGTGCTATAGCACCAATGTTGGTGCTTCAGTGGATCTTCAGCGGAGGTTCTTCACCGGTTCTTTGACTAAGGTGCTATATAGCACTAAAAAGGTTCCCCTATGATTACGAGCCAAGAACCATTTTTGGTGCCATATAGAACCTTTTTTTATTTTTAGAGTGTACAGTGTTTGAGGGCGGGGCAAAGTAGACGCTGTTTATGAGCAGCCAATGAAGACCGTAGATTGGCATTATGCAAATGTGTTACATTGTTGCATAGGTTCATAAGTGAGACTGGAGTTGATGACTCGTTTCAGACGGTTCAGATTCGATTCTTTCTTTTAGAAGAAAATAACTTTGTCATACAAAACTTTACAGACTTTTTACATTCACAAACAGCTCTATCACAAACTGGTAATATCTGGAGAAAAAAAACATAATGGGGTACTTTAAAACTAAATCTATAAAATGATCCCATGACAGGAACCCATATAAGGTTCTACATATGAAGCGCAAGACAGAACCTTTAAAGTTCTATAGAACCTTTTCTTCTAAGAGTGTAGTATATGGGGCATAGAATAAGTCAAATTAAATCACCAGTTAATACAAGGCTCAAAATAGCCTCACACTAACACATAATGAGGGTCCCTACATGCAAACCGAATTGAGAACTTTGTAAGTGCACAAACAGTTTAATAAGAAGATACGTTATAAAGACAGAACATTACGCGGATACAGACAGGAGCCATCTTGGAAAACAGTCTGGACAAGTCGAGCCACGAACGCTGTGCTCAGTGATGAACTGTGACTTGGAATCTCATGGTCCGTTGTTTCCGGAAGAAAGCACTGAACGCAACAGAGAAAATAAATAAATAAATATATATGTTTTAAAAATTGAACGCAACAGAGGCTAAAGAGATGGCGGATTATTCAACCGTGGCTCGACTTGTGCTCTTACACAGTCTTGCTGATGTCTCTGGCTCTACTAGAGCAGGTTTTCCTGCTGTAATGTTGATTATTCCTCATATTCTCCATTGTTGCGCCTCCTCTCTTCCCAGTCTGTCAGTAACGCTCTGTTTAGTTCCTGTCTCTGTGAAGCCCCTCCTTCTGAAAAGCACACTGTGCTCTGATTGGTCGACTGGAGCAGTGTGTTGTGATTGGTGTTTGGGAAATGCCCCGCCCCTTACCATAACCAGCAGTTTCAACACACGACTAACTCACCCAGGCCCCGCCCCTTTATTCTGCGCATTAATTATTTAAATGAGGAATATTGTGACGTTTTCGTTCCCGGAAGGAAACGTTTGTTCTTTGTGAATGCATTCACAAATTTAAGGCAGGTTACTTGCTCTAAGTTTAACCAACAAATAATTTTTTTACACTGTGGGAATCATTATGCAGTGTATTAAGTTCATAAAAAAGGATTTAAAAGGATTTGAATCTTTAAATATTCATAGCTTACCAAAAAATATTTTCTTTCCTAAACGAGTCATTTATAATTCATGTCTAATGATTTATTTTGGATTTTTTTCTCCTGCATACAAAGTAGATTTTATTTACAGCCCTAAAAAACAAACCTACCCTGATGAAGGAACAAACTAAAGTCCGCCTAAGCTGATTGGCTGGTCTCCCAGGCTGGGGCAAAACCCCTCTAAAACCAGCAATGACCAGGCTGGAAGACCAGCCCCCCAGCGTAGGCTGGTTTTTGCTGTTTCCTCAGCTGGGTAATGACCGTTCTGTGTGTAAATAAGCACACGCTGAGGAAAACGCCCTGTTTCTGTGCTGGTTTTGTAGACTGAGAGTTCAGGCATCGGGACAGAGAAGTCGTCCAGTCCTGATAGTGAGACGAACCCACTCAGCTCCAGCAGCTCCAATGAACAGGTTGTGCCAAATGTCCTGAAGGTGAACATTACAAACAAATCATTCATATGGAAGTACAGTAAGATGCAATTAAATGCTTTCTTTATACACCCTTGGAGAAAAAAAGTTTAGTAGAGCTTTATATAGAACTCTAGGGTTCTTGACTCAATTTTAAAGAACCCTTCATTGGGGCTCTATAAAGAACTCTAGGGTTCATGACTCAATGTTAAAGAACCCTTCAGTGGAGCTCTATATAGAACTCTAGGGTTCATGACTCAATTTTAAAGAACCCTTCAGTGGAGCTCTATATAGAACTCTAGGGTTCTTGACTCGATTTTAAAGAACCGTTCAGTGGAGCTCTATAAAGAACTCTAGGATTCTCGACTCAATTTTAAAGAACCCTTCAGTGGAGCTCTATAAAGAACTCTAGGGTTCATGACTCAATGTTAAAGACCCCTTCAGTGGAGCTCTATATAGAACTCTAGGGTTCATGACTCGATTTTAAAGAACCCTTCAGTGGAGCTCTATAAAGAACTCTAGGATTCTCGACTCAATTTTAAAGAACCCTTCAGTGGAGCTCTATAAAGAACTCTAGGCTCCTTGACTCGATTTTTAAAGAACCCTTCAGTGGAGCTCTATATAGAACTCTAGGGTTCATGACTCGATTTTAAAGAACCCTTCAGTGGAGCTCTATATAGAACTCTAGGGTTCATGACTCGATTTTAAAGAACCCTTCAGTGGAGCTCTATATAGAACTCTAGGGTTCATGACTCAATTTTAAAGAACCCTTCAGTGGAGCTCTATATAGAACTCTAGGCTCCTTGACTCGATTTTAAAGAACCCTTCAGTGGAGCTCTATAAAGAACTCTAGGCTCCTTGACTCGATTTTTAAAGAACCCTTCAGTGGAGCTCTATATAGAACTCTAGGGTTCATGACTCAATTTTAAAGAACCCTTCAGTGAAGCTCTATATAGAACTCTAGGGTTGTAGATAAATTTTAAAGAACCCTTCAGTGGAGCTCTATATAGAACTCTAGGGTTCATTACTCGATTTTAAAGAACCCTTCAGTGGAGCTCTATATAGAACTCTTGACTCAAATTATGCCAAAGATGTTCTATATAAGGAGAAATATCTTAAATGATTGCATCATACTTTGACATTTAATGGGTTATTTACATGTTTTCTATTGATAAAATGTTTATTCGAAGGTGATTCCTCATGAAATCATGTGTGTATTTTTGCTTTTCCCCTCTAGGAGAGTTCATCGGAAGGGTTGGACGAGTTGCTGTCCCCGGATGCTCAGCCGCATCCTGAAGCCTCCGTCGAGAAGGAAGATGCGGTCCTACCCCCCCACCCAGAGGTCAGCATGACCTCTGACCTTGAGAACCCCAAGGACCAATCGGCTCTATACGGCACTCTCACCAGTCACATGACGCTCCTGCACGGGTTCCCGTACCATCCGGCGTTTCCCAGCCTGCCCTCCAGGAGCTACTTCCCGGAGAACTGCTACACCCTGCCCCTCCACAGGGACAGTTTTGCTCGAGGTGGGGCCCCAAAAGCGGAGCCGGAGGGGATTGATCCAAGCCATTCCATCCATCACATGAGGCCGACCTTGGACCTCACGGCGGACGAGCACCTCGGGCCGCATTCATACTTCCAGGACCTGTACCGGACGGTTTTGCCCCAGAAGCGGGCCAGCATGGTGAGCCTGGACACCATCCGGAAGGACCCGCGCTGGAGGGACCCCAACCTGCGGGAGGTCATCGCCATGCTGAGCCACCCCATGGACCCCGTCAAGTCCAACGCCGCGGCCTATCTGCAGCACCTCTGCTACGAGAACGACCAGGTCAAGCAGGACGTCCGGCAGCTCCGAGGAATCCCTGTCCTGGTGGAGCTCCTGGACCATCCCAAACCCGAGGTCCATCGCAAGGCCTGTGGGGCCCTGAGGAACATCTCCTTCGGCAGAGACAACTTCAACAAGGTGGCCATCAAGAACTCCGACGGGATTCCGGCGCTGCTGAGGCTGCTGAGGAAATCCAACGACGCGGAAGTCCGAGAGCTGGTCACAGGTTCACATCCGCATGCACTGGTCAATAAACCTGCAGAAACAAAACGAACAAACGATTTGCTGCCTAATATTGTTGTGGAAATTATGATGCTCTACTTCTGTTCACCAGAGAATCCTGGAAATTGAAAGTATTAAGCAGCAAATACTGTTATTTAAGTTTTTAGCTTTTTAGCTGATTTTTGTTGTTTTATTTTTATTTTTATTTCCAGTTTAGTTCATGTTTTTCAACTAATATTTATATTTTATTTCAGCTTTATGTCAATTAACAGAAATGTTCAATAGATTTAGTATTAGCGATCATAATCCCGTTTTCAACACTGATAATAATAATTTATAATCAAATAAATTCAGTATTTTCACACAGAAAACAGCTGATTTACATTGTAATAATATTTCATGATTTTTACTGTATTTCTAATCAAATAAATTCAGCTTTGATCACAGGAATAAATAAAAATGTTCTATATATTTGGATAGAAATCAACAGTTTTAAATTTGAATAATATGTCATGATTTTTACTCTATTTCTAATCAAATAAATTCAGCTTTGATCACAGGAATAAATAACATTTTCAATATATTTAGATAGAAATCAGCAATTTTAAATTGTAACAATATTTCATGATTTTTACTGTATTTTTAATCAAATAAATTCAGCTTTGATCACAGGAATAAATTATATTTTCAATATATGTCACATAGAAAACAGCTGATTTAAATTGTAATAATATTTCATGATTTTTACTGTATTTTTAATCAAAAAAATTCAGCTTTGATCACAGGAATAAATTATATTTTCAATATATGTCACATAGAAAACAGCTGATTTAAATTGTAATAATATTTCATGATTTTTACTGTATTTCTAATCAAATAAATTCAGCTTTGATCACAGGAATAAATTACATTTTCAATACATTTCACACAGAAATCAACAGTTTTAAATTGTAATAATATTTCATGATTTTTATTGTATTTCTAATCAAATAAATTCAGCTTTGATCACAGGAATAAATTAATTATTTCAATATATTTAGATAGAAAACAACAGTTTTAAATTGTAATAATATTTCATGATTTTTACTTTATTTCTAATCAAATAAATTCAGCTTTGATCACAGGAATAAATTACATTTTCAATATATTTCACATATAAAACGAACTGTCGTGATGTTTCAGGAACGCTGTGGAATCTGTCCTCCCATGAGCCTCTGAAGATGATGGTCATCAACCACGGCCTGCAGACGCTGACGGACGAGATCATCATCCCTCACTCGGGCCTGAGAGGAGACCCGAATGACCCGGCCCGACCCGGAGACCCCGAGTGGAACACGGTCTTCAAGAACACGTCTGGATGTCTGAGGTTTGCTCGCAGCCTTTCTCTCTGAAGCATGGGCGTCACTAGGCCCTTTTTAGGGTGGCTTCAGTAGCCCCTAAACTTCTGCCCAGCCCCCCTAGAAAATTGTGATTAACCTTTATAATATATGAAACTGGCGGAGGCTTCGGCTGCGTCTCGTCTTTTAATCAGCGTTAGTGTGTTCTTCAATCCGTCAGGAGCAGAGGTGTGTGTGTGTGTGTTGATCTGAGCTCTCATTGGTCTGCCACCGCTCGTCAATGTCAACATATTAGAGAAAACCAATCAGATCAGAGTAGGCGGGCTTTATGTTCACAGAAGCTGCTGAGGCTGAGGGCGAAGATATGCAAGTGCGAGATATGAAGCTAAACTAAACGTTTCATATCTGAGCAGCTTCTGTAAGTCAGAAATGTAAACAAATGACAAAAATATTCAGCCAAATGAATAAACTTTTGTCTAATTTCACCATTTTGATTTGAAATAGGCCTATATGTAATTTATAATATAATTAACAAACAAGAAATATTAACAAAGCCGTTTTCTTCAGATTAGGCATAAGATTAATAGTAATAAATGTGTGTATATTGTAAATTAATAATTCCATGTGTAGCTCTCAGTAAATATTAAATCTCAGCTTTTTTCAGCCTGTATTGGGCATAAGATTAGTAACAGTACGTGTGCATATTGTGAATTAATTTAATAAATTTAGTTATCTAGCTTTCCTGTCAGCCTTCAGTAAATGAACATGTCTGTGAAAATGATTCATAAACATATAAATATCAGTTAAACATGTGTTTACTTTCTTCACTGACGAAAATGGAAATACTTTATCAGTCATATCTGCCCACGGACATGGTTTTCATTCAAGTTATTGTCTAATTTTTTGGCGCTCAGAACATCTTAATGCACAGATCACATCCCCAACCTCACATTTGGGATCTCAGAGATTATAAACCTGCCTACGTTGTATGATTAAGGGATTTACAATATGGTCATGCAGAATAAGGCATTAATATTTGCTTTATAAGTAATAATAAACAGACAATATCCTAATATGCATACTAATAAGCTACTAGTTAATAGTGAGAATTGGACCCTAAACCATTTGTTTTCATATCCTCACTGAGGCTGAGCCGCCCTAAAATGAAAACCCTAGAATCGGCCCTGCTCTGAACCCATTCGAGCTGTTTTTAAGCGTGTTTCCGCAGTTCCCTCAGACTGCGGCAGGATTAGCGTGAGCTGTGTGTGTGTGTGTGTGTGTGTGTGTTCAGGAACGTGAGTTCAGACGGAGCCGAGGCGCGGCAGAGATTGCGTGAGTGTGAGGGGCTGGTGGACGCGCTGCTGCACGCGCTCTACTCCGCTGTCGCCAAGAGAGACATCAATAACAAAGTAAGAATTGAAATAGAAATCCAGGTCATGGCAAACCTGCACACCAGCACACCTGCACACCTGCACACCTGCACACCTGCACACCAGCACACCAGCACACCTGCACACCAGCACACCTGCACACCTGCACACCTGCACACCAGCACACCTGCACACCAGCACACCTGCACACCAGCACACCAGCACACCTGCACACCAGCACACCAGCACACCTGCACACCAGCACACCTGCACACCTGCACACCAGCACACCTGCACACCAGCACACCAGCACACCTGCACACCAGCACACCTGCACACCTGCACACCAGCACACCTGCACACCAGCACACCTGCACACCAGCACACCTGCACACCTGCACACCTGCACACCTGCACACCAGCACACCTGCACACCTGCACACAGCACACCTGCACACCTGCACACCAGCACACCTGCACACCTGCACACCAGCACACCAGCACACCTGCACACCTGCACACAGCACACCTGCACACCAGCACACCTGCACACCTGCACACCAGCACACCTGCACACCAGCACACCAGCACACCTGCACACCTGCACACCTGCACACCAGCACACCTGCACACCAGCACACCAGCACACCTGCACACCTGCACACCTGCACACCAGCACACCTGCACACCAGCACACCAGCACACCTGCACACCTGCACACCTGCACACCAGCACACCAGCACACCTGCACACCAGCACACCTGCACACCAGCACACCAGCACACCAGCACACCAGCACACCTGCACACCTGCACACCTGCACACCTGCACACCAGCACACCAGCACACCTGCACACCAGCACACCTGCACACCTGCACACCTGCACACCTGCACACCAGCACACCAGCACACCTGCACACCTGCACACCTGCACACCAGCACACCAGCACACCTGCACACCTGCACACCAGCACACCTGCACACCAGCACACCAGCACACCTGCACACCAGCACACCTGCACACCAGCACACCAGCACACCAGCACACCAGCACACCTGCACACCAGCACACCAGCACACCTGCACACCAGCACACCAGCACACCAGCACACCAGCACACCAGCACACCTGCACACCAGCACACCAGCACACCTGCACACCTGCACACCTGCACACCAGCACACCTGCACACCTGCACACCAGCACACCAGCACACCTGCACACCAGCACACCAGCACACCAGCACACCTGCACACCTGCACACCAGCACACCAGCACACCTGCACACCTGCACACCAGCACACCAGCACACCAGCACACCTGCACACCAGCACACCAGCACACCAGCACACCTGCACACCAGCACACCAGCACACCAGCACACCAGCACACCTGCACACCAGCACACCAGCACACCAGCACACCTGCACACCAGCACACCAGCACACCAGCACACCTGCACACCTGCACACCAGCACACCAGCACACCTGCACACCTGCACACCAGCACACCAGCACACCTGCACACCTGCACACCAGCACACCAGCACACCAGCACACCAGCACACCTGCACACCTGCACACCAGCACACCAGCACACCAGCACACCAGCACACCTGCACACCTGCACACCAGCACACCAGCACACCTGCACACCAGCACACCAGCACACCAGCACACCTGCACACCTGCACACCAGCACACCAGCACACCTGCACACCTGCACACCAGCACACCAGCACACCAGCACACCTGCACACCAGCACACCAGCACACCAGCACACCTGCACACCAGCACACCAGCACACCTGCACACCAGCACACCAGCACACCAGCACACCTGCACACCAGCACACCTGCACACCTGCACACCAGCACACCAGCACACCTGCACACCGGCACACCGGCACACCGGCACACCAGCACACCTGCACACCGGCACACCGGCACACCTGCACACCGGCACACCGGCACACCAGCACACCAGCACACCTGCACACCAGCACACCAGCACACCTGCACACCAGCACACCTGCACACCTGCACACCAGCACACCTGCACACCTGCACACCAGCACACCAGCACACCTGCACACCGGCACACCGGCACACCGGCACACCAGCACACCTGCACACCGGCACACCGGCACACCTGCACACCGGCACACCGGCACACCGGCACACCGGCACACCGGCACACCGGCACACCAGCACACCAGCACACCTGCACACCAGCACACCTGCACACCAGCACACCTGCACACCAGCACACCAGCACACCTGCACACCAGCACACCAGCACACCAGCACACCTGCACACCAGCACACCTGCACACCAGCACACCTGCACACCTGCACACCAGCACACCAGCACACCAGCACACCTGCACACCAGCACACCAGCACACCTGCACACCTGCACACCAGCACACCTGCACACCAGCACACCTGCACACCAGCACACCAGCACACCTGCACACCAGCACACCTGCACACCAGCACACCAGCACACCAGCACACCTGCACACCAGCACACCAGCACCTGCACACCAGCACACCAGCACACCTGCACACCAGCACACCTGCACACCTGCACACCAGCACACCAGCACACCAGCACACCAGCACACCAGCACACCTGCACACCAGCACACCTGCACACCAGCACACCTGCACACCAGCACACCAGCACACCAGCACACCTGCACACAGCACACCTGCACACCTGCACACCAGCACACCTGCACACCTGCACACCAGCACACCAGCACACCAGCACACCAGCACACCTGCACACCAGCACACCAGCACACCTGCACACCTGCACACCAGCACACCTGCACACCAGCACACCTGCACACCAGCACACCAGCACACCTGCACACCAGCACACCTGCACACCAGCACACCTGCACACCAGCACACCAGCACACCAGCACACCTGCACACCTGCACACCAGCACACCTGCACACCAGCACACCTGCACACCAGCACACCTGCACACCAGCACACCTGCACACCAGCACACCAGCACACCTGCACACCAGCACACCTGCACACCAGCACACCTGCACACCAGCACACCTGCACACCTGCACACCTGCACACCAGCACACCAGCACACCAGCACACCTGCACACCAGCACACCAGCACACCTGCACACCAGCACACCTGCACACCAGCACACCAGCACACCAGCACACCAGCACACCTGCACACCTGCACACCAGCACACCAGCACACCTGCACACCTGCACACCTGCACACCAGCACACCTGCACACCAGCACACCTGCACACCAGCACACCTGCACACCAGCACACCAGCACACCTGCACACCTGCACACCAGCACACCAGCACACCAGCACACCAGCACACCTGCACACCAGCACACCTGCACACCAGCACACCAGCACACCTGCACACCTGCACACCAGCACACCAGCACACCAGCACACCTGCACACCAGCACACCAGCACACCTGCACACCAGCACACCAGCACACCTGCACACCAGCACACCAGCACACCTGCACACCAGCACACCTGCACACCAGCACACCAGCACACCTGCACACCAGCACACCAGCACACCTGCACACCAGCACACCTGCACACCAGCACACCTGCACACCAGCACACCAGCACACCAGCACACCTGCACACCTGCACACCAGCACACCTGCACACCAGCACACCAGCACACCTGCACACCTGCACACCAGCACACCAGCACACCAGCACACCTGCACACCAGCACACCTGCACACCTGCACACCAGCACACCTGCACACCAGCACACCAGCACACCTGCACACCAGCACACCAGCACACCTGCACACCTGCACACCAGCACACCTGCACACCAGCACACCAGCACACCTGCACACCAGCACACCAGCACACCTGCACACCTGCACACCAGCACACCAGCACACCTGCACACCAGCACACCTGCACACCAGCACACCTGCACACCAGCACACCAGCACCTGCACACCTGCACACCAGCACACCTGCACACCAGCACACCAGCACACCAGCACACCTGCACACCAGCACACCTGCACACCAGCACACCTGCACACCTGCACACCAGCACACCGCCACACCTGCATTATTTAAGTAAAATTAAACATAATAATTAAATAAAAATTCAAACAACAACAAAAATTTTTAATAATAATAATAATAATTATTATAAATATTATGAATTAAATGTAAGTTTGTTTTAATATAATTATTAAAGTTAAATTTAATTAATTAATTAATAATTCAATAAAAACTCAAAACAAAAACAATAATAGTTGTAGTTGTAATAATAATATTAATAATTATTATAAATATTATGGATTAAATTTTATTTACTTTTAATATATTTAAGTTAAATTAAACTAAATAAAAATAATTCAATAATAACTGCAATTCAATACTAATACTAATAATAGTATTTATTAGTTTTTAGGTCATTAGTTTAAATTGAATAATATTAATGATCATAATAATAATTATTATTATTATTATTAATTCCGTTTAATTTTAATTTAACATTATTAAACTAATATGAAACATAATAATAATAATTCAATAATAGCTCCAAACAGCAACAACCATGATAACATTTAGTTTATTTAAATTTAATTGAATAATAATGGTAATAATAATAATCCAATAATAACTAGTAATGATTGTTGTTATTATTATTTTATTTAATAACAGTTATATTTTTATGATTATTATTATTATTATTAGTATTTAGTTTAATTAAATAATTATAACTTATATTAGTAGTAGGGCTGTCAAAAGATTAATCGCGATTAATCGCATCCAAAATAAAAGTTTGTGTTTACATAATATATGTGTGTGTGCTCTGTTAATTATTATTTATATATAAATACACACACATTCATGTATATATTTAAGAAAAAAAAATATTTTTATATATAAAACATTTATATATATATTATAGATTATATAAATGTATAAACAGTATATACATGCAAATATTTCTTAAATATATACATGAATGTGTGTGTATTTATATATAAATAATAATTAACAGAGCACACACACACATATTATGTAAACACAAACTTTTATTTTGGATGCGATTCATCTTTTGACAGCCCTAATTAGTAGTAGTAGTAGTAGTAGTATTTAGTTTTTTGTATTTTAATTTACTATAATAATAATAATAATAATAACGACTAAATTATGATTATTTATGATTATTTATGAAGTGTATGTTTCTGCTCTGTGAAGTCATATGTGTGCGGTTGGTTTAGTTTCTCCTGTGTTTCTCTCTTCTTCTGCAGTCGGTGGAGAACTGTGTGTGTATCCTGCGCAATCTGTCCTATCACGTCCACAAGGAGGTTCCTGGAGCCGAGAAGTCCCAAATCCAAACGGCCAATCACAGCGCTCGCTCAGGAGCTCACCATAAGAAGAAGGAGGAGTCAGACTGCTTCGGAGGACGGACCAGCAAAGGTCAGCAAATCATTACTAAGATATCCGTTTCTGTCATTTAACCACTGCAAAAAGTAAAGTACGGGATTACTCTTAATTTATCTCTAATTGCATTAAATACTGTATAATTCTATATAAAACAATGATGGATTTAACATAAAAATGTAATGTCTAATGTTAAAATGTATGTTTTTAATGTAACAAGAATTCAAGAATAATTTATGCAATTTTATATTATTTATTTGAGCTGTCTATATTGTTCAACTGTTGGGATTTAGAAAGTAATCCATAATAAGTAATCCAATACTTTTAAGAGAGAGTAATTACTACAGTAATATTACACTGGTGAAGATGAAGTTGCAGTAATTCATTAGACTTTTAGACTAGCTTCACTAACTCTGCTCATACAGCACAGAGGAAAATAAACTTTATTTAATGATTCATCAGTGCATGTTATTCTGAAGAAAAGATAAAGATTGACCAGAATATTT